>NC_057801.1:741772407-741997407 GCF_018294505.1 Triticum aestivum
GTATAGTTTTTTCTTTTCTGTTATATTTATTTGCTTCTATTTATTTGGAGTAGTTTTTCATCTAGTTTGCCAAAATTCAACATTTTCAGAGTTCATTTTGTAGTGATTTTCAATTTCACGGTCATTTTGTAAACGATTGAAAAATAGCAAATATATTTTTTTTTCTTTTCTGCTTTATTTTTTCTTCTATTTATTTCTGAGTAGTTTTTTCTTTTCTGCTATATTTATTTTCTTCTATTTATTTTTGAGTAGTTTTTTTATATAGTTTTTTTCCTTTCAGCTATAGTTTTTCTTTCTTTTCTGCTATTTTTTCTTTTCTGCAAAACTTGATGGTCAAAGTCTGGAGTTATAACTTAAAAAAAAAATGTCAATGTGCAATTAGTTTTTGCCATAACAGAAGAAGTCCGGAGTTGTAATAAGTTATTAAAAATAAAAAAGAGGTGCAATGCTCGTTAATTTGCTTCAAGCCTTTCGGAATAGTGTAAACTGCACTGCGCATAGCTCCGTGCAGTCTACCATATTCCTGAAGGCTTGAACCTAAGCAACGTGAGCATTGAGCCTCTTCTTCATCGTCTCTGCACTCAGGGCTTATAAACCACTCCTAGTCCCTCTCACTTCGCGAGGTGGGACTAAAAAACAGCTTACGTCTGGTTCATCCATGAACCGGTACTAAAGGTGCTCGTGGGGCCCCAGCCTTACCTGACACAACCTCATTAGTACCGGTTCGTGGTACGAACCGGCACTAAATGGTGATGGTGGGGCCATAGCCTGACCGGAGGCTGACACAGCCTCTTTAGGTACAAAAAATTACAAACTTTCTGTTAGTGCCCGTAGTTTTCAAATTTGAATAGTTTAAATTTAGAATTATTTGAAATTAGTGTGAATCACTAGTTTGTGAATAACTTAACTTTAAAAATCAGTAAAGACATGAAAGAATTTGTTTGCACATAAAATTTCTTCGCGTTTCAAATGCCAAAACACATAACTACCCTAACTATTACAGAGATTCCCCTCTGGGTGTGAAACACAGAAGAAAGTGATGATAGTGAAGCCGATCACATCCCAGATCTTTGGGTGTGAAACTTTTTCTTCGAGTGTGTCCCTTTGCGCCGTAACCATGGAAAATCTTCATCATTTAACGGGATGCTCGGGTCAATATTCACTTTGAATGGAGCAATTTCATCAAACTTTTCATAATCTTCTGACTTGTCTGTCTTGTCATCCACTCCCACGATGGTTCTCTTCCTAGAAAGAACTATGTGCCACTTTGGCTCATCGTACGATGCATTCGCTTCCTTATCATTTCTTTTTTTTGGCTTGGTAGACATGTCCTTCACATAGAAAACCTGTGCCACATCATTGGCTAGGACGAATGGTTCGTCTGCATACGCAAGATTGTTGAGATCCACTATTGTCATTCCGTACTGCGGGTCTTCCTTTACCCCGCCTCGTGTCATATTGACCCATTTGCACCGAAACAAAGGGACCTTTAAACCACGTTGATAGTCAAGTTCCCATATGTCCTGTATATAACCATAATATGTTTCTTTTCCCGTCTTGGTTTCTGCATCAAAGCGGACACCACTGTTTTGGTTGGTGCTCTTCTTATCTTGGGCGATCGTGTAAAATGTATTACCATTTATCTCGTACCCTTTGAAAGTCATTATATTCGAAGATGGTAACTGGGACAGCAAGTACAGGTCATCTTCAATAGAGGTGTCATGCATGGTACGTGTCTGCAACCAGCTGGCGAAACTCCTGGTTTGTTCACGTGTAATCCAGTCATCATACCGCTCCGGGTGTTTGGAGCATAGCAAATTCTTGTGTTCATCCATATACGGAGGCACCAAGGCGGAATTCTGTAGAACTGTGTAGTGTGCTTCAGTGAGAGAATGTCCATCCATACATATTATTTGTTCCCCTCCTAGCGTGCCTTTTCCATCGAGTCTGCCCTTATGCCGCGATTCAGGAACACCAATTGGCTTAAGGTCAGGAATAAAGTCAATACAAAACTCAGTGACCTCCTCATTTTGATGGCCCTTGGAGATGCTTCCTTCTGGCCTAGCACGGTTATGAACATATTTCTTTAAGACTCCCATGAACCTCTCAAAGGGGAACATATTGTGTAGAAATACAGGACCCAAAACGTTAATCTCTTCGCATAGGTGAACTAGGACGTGCGTCATGATGTTGAAGAAGGATGGTGGGAACACCAACTCGAAACTGACAAGACATTGCACCAAATCATTCTGTAACCTTGGTATGATTTCTGGATCGATTACCTTCTGAGAGATTGCATTGAGAAATGCACATAGCTTCACAATGGCTAATCGAACATTTTCCGGTAGAAGCCCCCTCAATGCAACCGGAAGCAGTTGCGTCATAATCACGTGGCAGTCATGAGACTTTAGGTTCTGGAACTTTTTCTCTGCCATGTTTATTATTCCCTTTATATTCGACGAGAAGCCAGACGATACCTTAATACTGAGCAGACATTCAAAGAAGATTTCCTTCTCTTCTTTGGTAAGAGCGTAGCTTGCATGACCCTGATGTATGCCGTCTTCTCCGTGCATACGTTGCTGGTCCTCCCGTGCCTCAGGTGTATCTTTTGTCTTCCCATACACGCCCAAGAAGCCAAGCAGGGTCACGCAAAGATTCTTCGTCACGCGCATCACGTCGATTGCGGAGCGGACATCTAGGTCTTTCCGATATGGCAGGTCCCAAAATATAGATTTCTTCTTCCACATGGGTGCGCGTCCGTCAGCGTCCTTTGGAACAGGTTGTCCGCCAGGACACTTTCCAAATATCACCTTCAAATCCTTAACCATATCATGTACATCAGCACTAGTACGGTGGCGAGGCTTCGTCCGGTGATCCGCCTCACCTTTGAAATGCTTGCCTTTCTTTCTTACGGGATGCCTGCTCGGAAGAAATCGACGATGTCCCAGGTACACATTCTTCTTACAACTATTCAAATATATACTGTCAGTATCATCCAAACAGTGCGTGCATCCGCGGTATCCCTTGTTTGTCTGTCCTGATAGGTTACTGAGAGCAGGCCAATCATTGATGGTCACGAACAGCAATGCCTTTAGGTCAAATTCTTCCCGCGTGTGCTCATCCCACGCACGTACACCTGTTCCATTCCACAGTTGTAAGAGTTCTTCAACTAATGGCCTTAGGTACACATCAATGTCGTTGCCGGGTTGCTTAGGGCCTTGGATGAGCACTGGCATCATAATGAACTTCCGCTTCATGCACAACCAAGGAGGAAGGTTATACAAACATAGAGTCACAGGCCAGGTGCTATGGTTGCTGCTCTGCTCCCCAAAAGGATTAATGCCATCTGCGCTTAGACCAAACCATATGCTCCTTGCATCATCTGGAAACTCCTTCTCGTACTTTCTTTCGATTTTTCTCCACTGCGACCCGTCAGCGGGTACTCTCAACTTTCCGTCTTTCTTACGGTCTTCTCTGTGCCATCGCATCGCCTTGGCATGCTCTTTGTTTTGGAACAAACGTTCCAACCATGGTATTATAGGAGAATACAACATCACCTTGGCAGGAATCTTCTTCCTGGGGCGCTCGCCCTCGACATCACGATGCTCATCGCGGCTGATCTTATAGCGCAATGCACCACATACCGGGCAAGCGTTCAAATCCTCGTACTCACCGCGGTAGAGGAGGCAATCATTAGGGCATGCATGTATCTTCTGCACCTCTAACCTTAGAGGGCAGACAGCCTTCTTTGCTTCGTACGTACTCTCGGGCAATTCGTTGTCCTTTGGAAGCATATCCTTTATCATTACCAGCAAATTTCCAAATCCCTTGTCAGATACACCATTCTCTGCCTTCCATTGCAGCAATTCCAGTGTGGTGCCCAGCTTTTTCTTGTCACCTACGCAATTCGGGTACAACAATTTTTTGTGATCCTCTAACATGCGCTGCAACTTCTTCTTCTCCAAATCACTTGCGCAGTTTCTCTTTGCATCGGCAATGGCCCGACCTAGATCATCAACGGGCTCATCTGATGCCTCTTCTTCAGATTCTTCCCGCATTACTGGCTCAGCTTCTTCCCCCATTGTTGTATCATCGTATTCAGGGAACCCATGGCCAGGATAGCTATCATCGTCCTCTTCTTCTTCATTGTCTTCCATCATAACCCCTCTTTCTCCGTGCTTGGTCCAAACATTATAGTGGGGCATGAAACCGGACTCAAACAGGTGGACGTGAATGGTTCTTGACGTAGAGTAATTGCGACCATTCTTACAGCCAGCACATGGACAAGGCATAAAACCATCCGCCCGCTTGTTTGCCTCAGCCGCAAGCAGAAAAGTATGCATGCCCTCAACGAACTGGGGAGAGCATCGGTCATCGTACATCCATTGCCGGCTCATCTTCATTACACAACACCGAATAGACCAAATTAATACAAGTTCATACATAAAGTTCATACAACACTTAAATGCAACAAACAAATAACTCTCTAGCTAAAGCATTTAAATGCAACAACAAATGCGATCAAGATCGCAACTAAGGTAACAATTGATCCAACAGCATAATGATATCAAGCCTCACTATCGATGGCATATTTTCTAATCTTTCTAATCTTCAAGCGCATTTTCTCCATCTTGATCTTGTGATCATCGACGACATCGGCAACATGCAACTCCAATTCCATCTTCTCCCCCTCAATTCTTTTCAATTTTTCTTTCAAGTACTCGTTTTCTCTTTCAACTAAATTTAACCTCTCGACAATAGGGTCAGTTGGAATTTCCGGTTCACATACCTCCTAGATAAAAATATCTATGTCAACTTGATGGGCATAATTTGTCATAAACACGAAATGCAACAAATAGTTTTAAAAGAGAATATACCACATACGAATCATAAAAAGGACGAGGGCCGACGGGGACGGATATCAAAACCATGGCACTATGTATAACAAACAATGTACGGTAAGATAATTATTATACGAGTAACTATATATCCAAATCACACAAACATCAATTTTTTATATAAAATTTCATGAACAAGAGGGTCACCATAAGGTGGTGCCGGCGACGGGACGGTGCGGGCGATCGACGGTGGTTACGACGGAGATTTAGAAGGCACTAAGTAAACCACACCTACATATGCAAACTAAGTGTTATTTTTGACCTCAAATTGCATAGAAATCAAATACTAGCACATATATATATTTCCTCCCAAATTACTAAACTCACAAATTAATAACTATATAAAGCATTGCAAGAGCTAATCTAGCAATGAGAGATGAAAGGACAAAGTTGCTAACCTTTGTGATCATTTGAATGGATGGGGGCCTTCAAATCTTGACAAATTTTGGGCAAAATGTGTGATGAGCTCGAGAGGAAGAGGGGAAGAACAGAGAGGAGAGGGGAAAGGGGAAGAACAGAGCGAGCTCGGGTGGACGAAGGGTTTATGTAGGACGACCTTTAGTGCCCATTCGTGCCAAGAACCGGTACTAAAGGTGCTGGAGGGGGCCCAGACTGACAACATCCTGCCACCACTCTAATTAGTACCGGTTCGTGGCACGAACCGGTGCTAAAGGTTAGCCACGAACCGGTACTAATGAGAGTGGCCCAGCTAGCCGTTGGAACCGGCACTAATGTATACATTTGTGCCGGCTCAAATACAAACCGGCACTAATGTGCTTCACGTTTGACCCTTTTTCTACTAGTGGAGGATGAGTGTGACCACCACTAGCCCCACACATGAGAGCATGCCACACATCCTATGTGAGGTTGAGCACCATGTGAGTGACTCCACAAACCATATGAGTGAGAGCATCCTTGAGGGAGTGAGTGAGCCACAACACTTAGAGAGTGAGGTAGTTGACACAACATGTGAGCCACTATGATTTCTAACGACTTAACCTCTACTCCTAGTGTGTTTGCTTCTTTGGTGCAAGGTCTCCTACATGACGACATTCCTATCCTCGACGAGTCCATCCCTCCAATGGGAAAACCGATGGCCATGGTGGACGATGATGCACCCCCCACATGGTTCCATCAAGATGAAGATGACAACGGGACGATCTTCAACACCTCACCTACAACACATGAGTGACGCTCCAAAGGTAACATAGGTGATGGTGCTTCTCTTGTCCCACTAGTGGACCCTCTTGACAATGATTGCTTCCATGATGTTGACCCACCTATTACCATGCTTCATGCTAGTGAAACTTATTCATGCCTTGACTTACCTATTTATGATGAATATGATGATGAGCATGTTGAGTTGCCTAGTTGTGATGCTATGCTCCATAAGATATCATGTGAAAATTCTTTTGGTCACATCATGTTTGACAACCCATTGAACTTGTCATATGCTATGAGTGAGATCTCCCATATTGCATCATTACAATCTCAACATAGTAACTATGCATGCCCCATTAAAATCAATCCCATTTGCACTTATGGCATGGATGATGAGATGATGGTCATTGGCTTTTGCTTCTATTGTGATGATATTGCCATGCTTACATTACATGATTTGCGCAATTCATCTACTATGTCATGCCATGATCACATTGTTCCAAATATGCTTTGTTTTGGATGTTGTCAATATTCTCCATGTGATGTTTCCATTAATGCTCATGAGGAGAACCCCATAGTTTCCTCATACATATTAGGAGATTTTGATGCATTCCATACTTTGAATGATTCTCATCATAGTGTACACCATATGCATTCCATGAATAACAATGCTCTAGATATTTCTCATGATGCATTACATCCTTTGAGTCTCCATTATGACATCCATAACAACAAACCTATCATGATGGATGACATGTTTCTATATCACGCATCTCATTTATTTGAGTGTTGGCTATTTTGTGCTAACCGCCACATGCATGTGCGCATCATGATGGATGATGTGTACATATACCATGCACACACAATTTTTCCTTTGCCTTTGTTTTCTGTAGGTACTCCCATATACTCGTCAACCTCTCAATCCCAAGAGTTGATGAAACGAGCTCTTGAGAGCAACTATGACTTGGGATCACGTGGACTATCCTTACCACCGTTCCCTTCGAGCAAGGACTACGCGCATCTCTTCTACTTGGCTCTCACACGGCTATGGGCTATATACCATTTGTCCCCTTATGCTCATTTTACCGTGTTCACTTTGCATGTTATACCTGCTTCTATCACTACAAGAAATATGTCAACTTATGACCTTCTCTTAGTGACCCCAGCTGAATTGGTCGTAGATTCACGGCCATTTCGCTTGGAAGGGCTCAAACCCTGAAATTGCTTACACCAAATGGTCATAAAGTAGACAAGAGGCGCCAATGGCCTTATTTCTACCTGATTATGACCAATATAAATAGTCATGAGGTTGTGAACGTGGATGCATTGGTACTTATTGCTATGACTAGGCGCCACCTCAACAGTTTTGCCTATGTGGCATGTCCATGTGGCAGTTTTTGCCCTAGGTAGTGAAGCAACCTATATTTCTGTCATTCCCAAAATTCCCAAAAAAATCTCATAAATTCTTTGGGTCATATCTTCGTCAAATATGTAAAAACCTTCCTTGCCTAGTTCAAAAATAATTCAAAAATATTCATTTTCCTATTCTGTTCAGAGTAACAGTTTGTGAAGGAAGTACCACTTTGGCATGTCCAAATAGTATCCATTTTCTACAGTGCTTTCCTATGCCCAAATAACCATCCTCCACCAAATGCCAGCTCAATCCATTCATTATTTTGAGCCGAGCTTCAACATTCGTATTTATGTCCAGTGTGGTGGTTTGCAAAGCAAGTACCACCTAGGCTCCTCCTTTTGAGCTGAAAATTTGTGAAAACGGTCTTCTTAGTAACTGATCATCCTCAGCCAAAACTCACGCCCATTAGCCATGTACATTTCCCGTACCGCTAATCAAACACTTGGCTGCTAATTCATGTTTGATCATCGATTGGTCTCCTTGTGAGAATCTTATGTTGTAATTTTCTTCCTAGCACCAACCTGGGGAGTGCCCAACCCACTATACATGCCTAGGCTGCCCAGAACACATGGCAACGCCACGGTCACGCGGTGACCACGCGGCGGGCATGCGAGTTTACGCGCTCTAGAGTTGGGGCCCTCGGCCACCGCCCAAACCTCGACGTATCGCCACCAAACCATGTATTTATGATTAAATAGGTCCTTATGTAACTAGAAATGATTTTTGGAAAAAATAAATAGCAAACTATGAGGCAGCTGCAGTTCAAATTTGACCCGCTTCCAGCTGAATCGGCAGAAATTTGTCTATTTCACGAGAGGTGGATCAAAATTTTTTACACCAGACCATTTTGTCAATTGTGCATTAAATATGGCCTAGTATTTTATAAAAATGATTTGGTCCAATTTTGCAACAATTATTTGGTAGTTCCTTCACAAAAAAACCTCCTTTCGGGCACTCGAAAAATGGAAAATGGTTTTTTCGTCCAACGAAAATGAAAACTTCCTTAGGCAACATTGTTTGCTATTCCAATATGCACCCTTGTGCACAATATGAGATCATTTGAACAAACTATGCCATGGATGTGGCCATAAGATTGATCATTTGGCTTGAAAGCCATGAATCTTCACACTTGATAGCTCATTTCTGAGAACACTTTTTTAAAATAATTACCGTATTACAAGTTTATTATTTTTCCTGGAAACTTGGTCACATATAATGACACAATGCGAAGGTTTTCCAATTTTTTGATTTTTTTTGAATTTTTTATGCCCGTTTCAAAATGCGGTCAAAACGGCGGGCTTGACCGTTCCTAGCTAGTGGTTGAATCTTGGATTTTTTTGGTGTTTCTATGATTAAATAGATAATTATGTACCTAGAAATAATTTTTGGAAAAAATAAAGAGCAAACTATGAGGCAGCTACAGTTCAAATTTGACCCGCTTCCAACTGAATCGGCGGAAATTTGTCTTTTTCACGAGAGGTGGATCAAAAAATTTTGCACCCAACCATTTTGTCAATTGTGCATTAAATATGTGCTAGTATTTTATAAAATTGATTTGGTACAATTTTGCAACAATTATTTGGGAGGTCCTTCACAAAAAAACCTCCTTTTGGGCACTCGGAAAATGAAAAATGATTTTTTCGTCCAAAGAAAATAAAAACTTCCTTAGGCAACATTGTTTGCCATTCCAATATGCATCCTTGTGCACAATATGAGATCATTTGAACAAATTATGCCATGAATGTGGCCATAAGATTGATCATTTGGCTTGAAAGCCATGAATCTTCAGAGATGATAGCTCATTTCTAAGAAGACTTTTTTAAAGTAATTGCCGTATTACAAGTTTGTTATTTTTCTTAGGAACTTGGCCACATATAATGACACAATGCGAAGGTTTCCCAATTTTTTGTTTTTTTTGGATTTTTTATGCCCGTTTCAAAATGCGGTCAAAACGGCGGGCTTGATCGTTCCTAGCTAGTGGTTGAATCTTGGAAAACTTTTGGTGTTTCTCTGATTAAATAGATACTTATGTACCTAGAAATGATTTTTGTAAAAAATAAATAGCGAACTATGAGGCAGTTGCAGTTCAAATTTGACCCGCTTCCAACTGAATCGGCGGAAATTTGTCTTTTTCACGAGAGGTGGATCAAAACTTTTTACACCCAACCATTTTGTCAATTGTGCATTAAATATGTCCTAGTATTTTAGAAAATTGTTTTGGTCCAATTTTGCAACAATTATTTGGTAGTTCCTTCACAAAAAAACCTCCTTTCGGGCACTCGGAAAATTAAAAATGGTTTTTTCGTCCAAAGAAAACGAAAACTTTTGACAACCAATCATTTTGTCAATTGAACATTAAATATGGCCTAATATATTATAAAAATGATCTGGTCCCATTTTCCAACAAATATATGGTAGGTCATTTAAAAAAAACTCAATTTACGCACTCGAAAAATAGAAAATGAATTTTTTGACCAATTTAGATGGTCATAACGTCGTACTGTATTCTGATTGGTCCGTGGACGCACCACGCGGATCATGCATCAAATACCGTCGGATGATCGTGGATCCAACGGCAGTCATCAGCCCTTCCACACCAACCCTGAAACCCTAGCTATGTCCTTGTGGTCATTTTCCATCCACCCCCCCGCCTCCTTTCTTTCCCTCTCCTCCTCTCCACTTCCGGATCCGGCGGAGCTCCCCTCCATCGTGCCCTTCCTCACAGCATCGCCACCCCGACCCCCTCCCCTTTCTCCCCGCCGTCTTCTCTCTCGCGACGCCGCACCCTCCCCGCCAGCCCCTCGCTTCCTTCTCCACCTTATCACGCCCCCTCCCCAACCGATCCAAGATACGGAAACAATCCTCCTCTCCCCCATCGATCGATCGATCCCGACCGGCCGCGGCGGTGATGGATCTCTCCGGCAGGGCCGGCGGCGGCGCGACACTGTCGGAGATGTACCAGAGCACGCGGCGGCTGCAGGGAAAGGGAGCCGCCGCGACCCAGCACCAGCGGGCTCCCCTCGCTCTCCGAGCCCACCCCGGCATCCTCTGGCGCGCCCAACACACCACCGTGACCTCCTCCATACGCTCCTTCCTCCCATCGGGCCAGATCCGGCGCGCGCTTCCTCTAGTGGCCAAGCACAACCCTTCCCAGCGGCTAGGGTTGTGGCTAGCACGTCGCCGTCGTGGCTCCGGTGACTCAGGTGAGTCTCTCCACTCCTCTTCGTCACATACCTCCTTCTCTTCCTCACCTCTTCTTGTCTCCCTTACAGATCTCGACGTCCAGGTTTGCTGCTTGCTCCGGTGACGGCTAGGATTCTGATGTGGTTCGGTTGTGGCATGGCGGAGCGGGCGGCAGAGGTGTCTTGGAAGCCACCAACATCAACGACGTGCTCTCACTCTAGCTCCTGGTCAGGGTTCGTCGGCCTCCTCTCTCTCTCTCTTCCCCCACTATCTCTTTGTTTCGATTTACCTGTCTAAATTTCCTCTCTCTGCAACTAACCCCTTCTCTCCCCTCGCCTTGTGGATGCAGATCCGTCGAGGGATACATCATCGCCGGAATGTAGTCCTGGGTGCAGTCCTCCCTCAGGCCACAACACCTACACTTGATTGACTCTATCTCCATTGCTGCTGGCTATGGCTATTGCTCTGTGGTCTGCTGTGTTGTGCTGAGCTGACCTTGGTTGGCTTCTTGGGAGGCTATTTGTAGGGGAGGAGGTTATTACGGTTGTGAGGGCAGGGGTGGGGATGGGAATTTAGGTTGTTGTTACTTGGTAGTACACATTGAAGTCTAGTTGATTTTTCATATGGTATACCTTGTTATCGATTGTTATTTGCTTCCTAAACCACCTCATCAAAGCTTTCAAAGGCTCTCATTTTTCTGCATTACAAAAACTTGTAGTGCTGAACCCCACAAGTACTTAGCATTTCTAAATGTGTCTATTTCTTTTCCTCCCCTAGGTTTACCCCTAAGCTACAAAAACTTTAAATCGGTCTGTGGGCAAGTGGGTTGGTAAATATAGAAGATGTAGAGATGTAGAACTGAAGCTTGGTACTTAGCCATTTAATTTATAGGTACTTAGTCTTACCTACACGATGAATTGTAGTTTGTTTGTCATATGGCATAGCTTATTACCAGCTGCTGCTCTTTATTTCAAGCAGTAATGCAGTAGCCTACTTTGTAAACTGATGATTTGTGCGTGTTAAGTTTTCAACCCCGACAACGCCACTATGGTCACTTGCTTCCTAATCTAACCCCGACAAATAGATTTTACTTAAAAGCTCCATGTAACCTTTTGTTTCATTGGTCAATCACGATAGCAGCGATGCCGAGGGAGCTCCCCTACACACGTATGCATTCTAATGGTCGCATACATGTATCTAGTTCTCCTCATAAAATATTTGCATGCATGACAAAGCTCCAACACGTACACTCTCATGCTTACTTAGATTAGAAGCATTCTGTACAAGACAAACTACTATATGCTAGTCTTACTTACACTGTCTGTGTGGGGCACTCTCCTTTAATTTTCTAGCATGTTAAATTTAACATTCTAATATATTTCTTTGAAACAATAGTCTATCATAACTTATTGTCTGCTGTTTGGATGGGCTGCTATCATTATTATCTTTTAATGGATCCTATCTAGATTAACAGTTTGTACCTGGGCCCTTCGCGGTGGGATTGAAACTGTATGCTATGATAGTTTGTGGGTTCTGCTTAAGATAAAGCACCTTTCATTTGTTTGTGTTGCAAGATTATTGTAAAGGGAAACCTCTGTAGTTCATTCCTCATTTCCATGTCTTAGATGGATACTGTAGTTTATTTATCTCACTGGTTTAAAGAAACTGAGAAAAATGGGAGCAGTGTGCGTGTAAGTATATCAATTTGCTGTTGTGTGTGAGTATATCAATTCCCTGTCTTAGATAGATACTGTAGTTTATTTCCTTTGTTGCCTGCTCATTTAATTAATTAAAACTGCATGTGTGCGTGTAAGTATATCAATTTGCTGTTGTTCATCTTCAAAACCATAAAACTGTGGTGATGTGAGGTCCGACTATGCTTTGTAATTTTGGTTTCATCCCCCACCACTCCATCTAGCTTCTTCTTCACATCATATTATATTTGCACCTGCTGTGTATCATTGATTGGATGGTCACCTGCTGCTGCATCATAAGTAGCTTAGCTATGTATCTTTGTAATTTTGCTGTAGTTCATCCGTGATCTCCGATAGCTATGAGATTCGAGGGATGCCGACCAGTCGAGCCATGTAACTTATTCAGCTTTGTGTCACATGCTCAACACACTTTGAACTATATACCTGGTTCAGTTTTAGAGAATGCTCCTGGTTGTTTAACACACTTACTGAACTAATCAGCCTATTGACTAACTACCATCAGTATCCACCAAACTGCTGTGGAAATAACTTTTGCTGATAATCCTTTGTTTTAAACAAGTACTAATGTTTTGGTAGGACAAGAAGTTTCAAATTCTTATGCTGGTTTATGTTCTCTTTTTAGGTTATGAGAAGATATGCTGCTGGAAAGATGCTCTTAGCAAACTGGAAGGGTTGCAACCAAGTCCAATTGACAACATGGCAGTGGTCTCTGAATATCTAAGCTAGTGATCATCTTTTCAGCGATTCCTTTTCTGTTTGGCCTTCTCGTAGGTAGTGTACATTAGTTGTCTATTGGAGTTGTGATGGCAGTATATCTTCTTTGTTGCTTCGCTGTCGTTTGATAATCTGATGAAGATGTACATATGATATATGATTGTACGGCGAAACAAATATTGCTTTGATAGCAAAACAAAAAAAAACTCATCTATTTCTCTGTTGTCCAGTCCTATGAATTAGCGGGCTGAAAATATTGATGGGTTGGAAGAGGCTTTGGCCCAAACAATGCTGGACAAAGATGGAACAAAAAAGTCTCAAAAATAGAAAATGGACCGCAAAAAGGCTGAGGCCCAGAAAATGGAAAAGGCTTAGAAAACAAAAAACGCCATGTTGGGCTAGGCCCATGTAGCTAGCGAGAATTAACTGAAAAAAAAACATAAAATGGGCTGAATTAATGGGCTTGGCCCATGTAAAACCCCCAATTGGACCGGGCTGATTTTAACCAACGAACTTTTCAATTCGTCGCAATTTTGCCACGTCAGATTGCCACGTCGGATCCGACATGGCCTGGGGAGAGAGCTAGTGACCAAAATAGAAGGTCATAGGATCAACGACCTTTTGTTAAAGGTCGCTATAGTCAGTTTACGACCGCCAGCTTTTGACCTTCTATTTTTGGTCACAAAAAGGTCGTAAATGGAAATTTGTGACCTTTCAGTGACCAATAGTCAAGGTCACAAGTTGACATATTTCTTGTAGTGTATGCCTTTGCCATGCAATTGTGACACTTGCTTGCATCTACCCATGATGACCCTATGTGTATTTGCATGCTTGGTGGAGATCCTTGTTACTTCTGCATGTTTATCATGTGCCTCATGCTATCGATGCTTGTTGTGTTGGGAGAGTCATGATGACCCATTGCTATTTACATATGGCTTCTCACCAATACATTCATGATATATTCCTCATATCTTGCTTTCATGCTTGTGCTATGACATGTGAATTATTCATGCCCACTATTTGCACCAATGATATGCTTGACATGATTCCTCCTAGTATGTTGCATCTTCGCACTACTAGCTTGCTTCAATTGATTGTTATGATTGCTTGCTATGTTGCATCACCCATGTTCCACTATTACTTGTTTTCTTGGGTTGATGACATAGATGTTGATGCCTCTCACTTGATTTGTCATGATCATTGCCTCTTTTCTCCATTAGTTGCATCTCTCATATCACCTTGTATTGAGTGCCAACTTGCTATGCTTATTGCTCTTGGAGACTTTGACACCTTACTTGTGAGGCATGCTTGTTTGATTGAGCCTATTGTATTTGGTTGTTATTGCATCATATGCCTCCATAGTATGAAATGCTCCCTTGTACTTTATTATGATGAGCATGATGCATACACTTGTTGGGTATTTACCACATGAATGATAGGTGTTTCATTTGCACTAACCTCATTTGTTTTTCCGAGTGTTTGCCATGTTCTTTCATTTTGAAGGATTTACAAGGCGGTACCACCACGAGACATATTGGTTATGTGAAGGCATACAAGATGCCCGACTCCATCATCCTTGAGAAACTACTAAAGGTGACCTCCTTCTCTTTAAGCCATCCTCAAATACGCATATTGGATGGGTCACTCTTTCATTGTTGTTTTCTTCTTCTTGTCTACATGATACATCTCGTGAATGGAGGAGCAACATTGGAGATTGGCTACATGGACCTTCACATTGAGGAGCGCTCGCACTTGTTGGATGCACCTTCGAAACTCCACTCATGCCTCGACATCGAGCTTTGGTACACCAACACCTCCATATCTGTTGATTGTGCTCATACATGTCATGCTCGATGGACTTATCATACTCACCACAAGTTTGCACCCTATGCATGGATTGACTCACATTATGCTTGTCTTGTTGCATCTATTTCCATGTCATCCATGATATATGAGCTTGTTCACTTCCTTAGCAAATTTGTTGTGATCTTCCTTGATGGCATATTCATACATAATGATCACATTGCCTTCCATCAATTACATGATAACATACACATATTGAGCATCCATTGCCATATTCATGCTATTGACAAACCGTCTCACTATGACATCATTTAATTTGCACCGTGGTTGCATTGATCATATTTACAACACATTTGTGTGCACAATGATTGCATTTCCTCTCATGAATGCTTTGCATCTCATTCTAGATCATCTTGATAAGCTTTATGCGTTTTGTCATGACCAATCTTGCCGCACGGACTCATTCTTACATGATGGACACTTTGTGTGCGCTAACCATTGTATTTTCGAGTGTTGGTTGTGTTTGCTCTTTTTGCATGTCTATCACTCCGGCGATACCGTGGACTACTCGGATGGCGCCATGTCTTCAACTTCGTCCAACTACAAGTCCGTCTACGACAACCGTTTCCATGGTGATGAGGATCACGATCCGAGGTTGGATCTTTCCCAAGGGGGGGGGAGATGATGCGGAGCATCCCACGTTCATCCCCATGTACACTCCGACTACTCTCCAAACCCCAAGTGGACATATGACGAGACCTCGAACATACGTCATTGGACACAATGTGAACTCGCTCCTCTCCGAACCATCACTTTCTACATGTGAGATATGGCTACTACCTCCAACGTGTGTTCTATGCATGATCAGGTACTTGGAGGAAAGCCATGAAGCCACCACATCCAACGGAACAGCTAGCGAGGATGCCAAGTACAAGGACCCAGAGAAGAAGCTGCATGAAGCTACATCCACCGGACGATCGGCCCAGCCCGGATGTCCGGCCCCTGAGGACCCGAGCCGAATCCACAGACGACCGGAGCCACCGAACGTCCGACGACTCCCAGCGCTCGGACGACCGCCAGACACCGGACGTCCGACACTCTCCAGCGCCCGGACGACCGACGCCGACCGGACGTCCGACACCACCTTTCCAGAGCCAAAACGCCGGACGTACGACATGCACCGGACGACCGGACCCTCGCGAGCCATCAGACGTCCGGTCCCTGTCGAACGTCCGACGCCTGTGCACTGCCATGTGTTGGGCCGCAGCCCATGTACCCCTTCACTTCCCCCTTCGTGGTCCTAGACTATATATACACCTCCACCTCCTCCTAGTTAGGTTTAGCATTGGTTTAGCTCATATTTGTGTGAGAGCCTTTCTCATCCACTTGGTTACTTCTCCTCGGAGTTCACGGCCTCTTCGGAGAAGATCCCCCAAGCGGATACAAGACCCCTTTCTAGGGAAGATCATCAAGACCTCCGTACAGAGAAGAACGGTTCCTTTGTATCCTTACCTTTGTTGACTTTGGATCTCGTGTATCTCTTTGTGTTCGGTGATCTAGCACTCGTGTGATTGATTCTATGTCGGTTTCGTGTTTTACCCTTTGTGCTTCCGCGTGTTCTTCGTGATTCCCCGTAGGATCCACTCCAAACGTGAAAGATCATCCACCTAGGGTTCCGCGTGATTCTCGTGTATCTTGATGGTCTTCCCTAGAAAGGGGTCTTGAATCCGCTTGGGGGATCTTCTACGAAGAGGCCGTGAACTCCGAGGAGAAGTAACCAAGTGGATGAGCAAGGCTCTCACACAAATATGAGCTAAACCAATGCTAACCCTAGGAAGAGGGCGGGGAAAGAGTATATATAGTCTAGGGGGGCGAAGGGTTACATGGGCTTCGGCCCAAAACGAGATCAGCATACAGGTGTCGGACGTCCGGAGGTTACCAGTCGTCCGAAGGCTCGAGAGGGTCCGGACGTCCGGTGCTCTTCGAACTTCCGAAGATTCGGCTCGGGTGTGGTAGTGTCGGACGTCTGGAGGGGGCCGGTCGTCCGGTGCCTGGAGTTTGTTGGACGTCCGGTCCTGGTTGGACGTCCGGTCGTTGTAGCATTTGCTGGCCTAGTTTCCTTGGGCTGTTGTGACCTTCAGGGGCCGGACGTTCGGGCTGGACCGGTCATCCGGTGGCTGTAGCTCCGGGCAGCTTCTTCTCTTGGTCCTTGTACTTGGTGTCCTCGCCGTCTTGTCCATGGTCTTCCTCCTTGTTCCTGGTCATGCATAGCACATATATTTGAGGTAGTAACCATGTCTCACATGTGGAAAGTGACGGTTCGGAAAGGAGCGAGTTCACCTTGTGTCCAATGGCGTATCGTTGAGGTCTCGTCATAAGTCCTTTTGGGGTTTGGAGAGTAGTCGGAGTGTACATGGGGATGAATGTGGGATGCTCCACATCATCTCCCCCCCCCTTGGGAAAGATCCGACCTCGGATCGTGATCCTCATCACCATGGAAACGATTGTTGTAGACGGACTTGTAGTTGGACGAAGTTGAAGACATGGCGTAATCCAAGTAGTCCAAGGTGTCGCCGGAGTGATAGACATGCAAAAAGAGCAAACACAAGCAACACTCGGAAATACAATGGTTAGCGCACACAAAGTTGTCCATCATGTAAGAATGAGTCCGTGCGGCAAGATTGGTCGTGACAAAGCACATGAAGCTTATCAAGATGATCTAGAATGAGATGCAAAGCATTCATGGGAGGAAATGCAATCATTGTGCACACAAATGTGTTGTAAATATGATCATTGCAACCACGGTGCAAAATGATGTCATAGTGAGATGGTTTATCAATAGCATGAATATGGCAATGGATGCTCAATATGTGTAAGCTATCATGCAATTGATGGTCGATAATATGATCATGATGTATGAATATGCCATCGAGTTAGATCACAACAAATTTGCTAAGGAAGTGGACAAGCTCATATATCATGAATGACATGGAAATAGATGCAACAAGACAAGCATAATGTGAGTCAATCCATGCATGGGGTGTTGGTGAGTATGATATGTCCATCGAGCATGACATGTATGAGCACAATCAACAAATATGGAGGTTTTGGTGTACCAAAGCTTGATGTTGAGGCATGCGTAGAGTTTTGAAGGTGCATCCAATAAGTGCGAGCGCTCCTCAATATGAAGGTCCATGTAGCCAATCTCCAATGTCTTTCCTCCGTTCACGAGATGTATCATGTAGACAACAAGAAGGAAACAACAATGAAAGAGTAACCCATCCAATATGCGTATTTGAGGATGGCTCAAAGAGAATGAGTTCACCTTATGAATGTTCTCGAAGATGTTGGAGTTGCACATCATGTATGCCTTCACATAACCAATATGTCTCGTGGTGGTACCGCCTTGTAAATCCTTCAAAATGAAAGAACATGACAAACACTTGGAAAAACAAATGAGGTTAGCGAAATGGAAAAACCAATCATTCGTGTGGTAAGATACCCAACAAGTGTATGTATCATGCTCATCATAAGAAATGACAAGGGAGTATTGCATAGTATGGAGGCATATGATGCGAGAACAACCAAATGCAATAGGCTCAATCAAACAAGCATGCATCACAAGTAAGGTTTCAAAGTCTCTAGGATCAATAAGCATAGTATGGTTGCACACAATACAAGTGGATATGAAAGAGGCAACTAATGGACACAAGAGACAATGATCGAGATATATCATGTGAGAGGCATGAGCATATATGTCATCGACCCAAGAAAGCGAGTAATAGTGGAACATGGGTGATGCAACATAGCAAGCAATCATAGCAATCAAGTTAAGCAAGCTAGTAGTGCAAAGATGCAACTTACTAGAAGGAATCATGGCAATCATATCATGTGTGCAAATAGTGGGCATGAATAATGGACATGACATATCACAAGCATGAAACCAAGATATGAGATAAATAGCATCAATGTATTGGCGAGAGGCCATATGTAAATAGCAATGGGGCATCATGACTATCCCAACATAACAAGCATCAATAACATGGGGCACATGATAAATATGGCAATAGCAACAAGGGTCTCCACCAAGCATGCAAATACACATAGAAGTATCATAATGGTGAATCATGGGTAGATGCAAGCAAGGGTCACAATTGCATGGAAAAGGCATAGAAGCAAGGATAACATGCAAAGTGAACACGATAGTATGGGCATAAGGTGACAAGTGGTAAATAGCCATAGTCGTGTGAGAGCCAAGTAAAAGAGATGCGTGTAGTCCTTGTGCGAAGGGAACGGTGGTAAGGATGGTACACGGGATCCCAAAGCATCCTTGCTCTCAAGAGCTCGTTTCGTCAACTCTTGGGATTGAGAGGTTGACCAGTATATGTGAGTACCTACACAAAAGAAAGGCAAAGGAAAAATTGTGTGTGCATGGTATATGTACAAATCATCCATCATGATGCGCACGTGCATGTGTCGGTTAGCACAAAATATCCAATGCTCAAATAAATGAGATGCGTGATATAGAAACATGTCATCCATCATGATAGGTTTGTTATTATGTATAGCATAATGGAGACTCGAATTGTGTAATGCATCATGAGCAATATCTAGAGCATTGTTATTCATGGAATGCATATGGTGCACGCAATTATGAGAATCATGCAAAGTATGAGATGCATCAAAATCTCCTAATATGTATGAGGAAACTATGGGTGTCTCCTCATGAGCATTAATGGAAACATCACATGGAGAATATTGACAACATCCAAAACAATGCATATTCGAAACAATGTGATCATGGCATGGCATAGTGGATGAATTGCGCAAATCATGTAAAGGAAGCATGGCAATATCATCACATGAAAAACAAAAGCAAATGACCATCATCTCATCATCTATCCCATAAGTGCAAATAGGATTTATTTTAATGGGGCATGCATAGTTACTATGTTGAGATTGCAGGGATGCAATATGGGAGATCTCACTCATAGCATATGACAAGTTCAATGGATTGTCAAACATGAAGTGACCAATAGAATTTTCACATGATATCCTATGAAGCATAGCATCACAACTAGTCAACTCAACATGCTCATCATCATTTTCATCATAAATAGGTAAGTCAAGGCATGAAGAAGTCTCACTAGCATGAAGCATGGTAATAGGTGGGTCATCATCATGGGAGCAATCATTGTCAAGAGCGTCCACTAGTGGGACAAGAGAAGCACCATCACCTATGTTACCTTTGGAGCATCGCTCATGTGTTGTAGGTGAGGTGTTGAAGATCCAATCGTTGTCATCTTCATATTGATGGAACCATGTGGGGGTGCATCATGTTGGGGAACGTTGCAGAAAATTAAAATTTTTCCTACGGTTTCACCAAGTTCCATCTATGAGTTCATCTAAGCAACGAGTCAAGGGAGTGAGTTTGCATCTACATACCACTTGTAGATCGAGTGCGGAAGCGTTCAAGGGGATGGTGATGATGGAGTCGTACTCGCCGTGATTCGGATCACCGATGACCAAGTGCTGAACGGACAGCACCTCTGCGTTCAACACACGTACGGGACGGATGACGTCTCCTCCGTCTTGATCCAGCAAGGAGGAAGGAGAGGTTGATGATGATCCAGCAGCACGACGGCGTGGTGGTGGATGCAGCAGAACTCCAGCAGGGCTTTGCCAAGCGACTACGGGAGAAGGACGAGGTGTAGCAGGGGGAGGGCGGCGCCAAGCACAAGGGTGCGGTTGCCCTCGCCTTGCCCTCCTGTATATAGGCCCCCAGGGGGGGGCGCCGGCCCTGGGAGATTGGATCTCCCAAGGGGGCGGCAGCCAAGGGGGGAGGAGTGCCCCCCAAGGCATGTGGTGCGCCCCCCACCCTAGGGTTTCAACCCTAGGCGCAGGGGGTGGGCCTAGGGGGGTGCACCAGCCCACTATGGGCTGGCTCCCCTCCCACGTCAGCCCATGGGGCCCTCCGGGATGGGTGGCCCCACCCGGTAGACCCCCGGGACCCTTTCGGTGGTCCCGGTACATTACCGGGAGACCCCGAAACTTTCCCGATGGCCGAAAAACCACTTCCTATATATTATTCTTTACCTCCGGACCATTCCGACACTCCTCGTGACGTCCGGGATCTGATCCGGGACTCCGAACAACATTTGGTATTCTGCATACTCATATTCATACAACCCTAGCGTCACCGAACCTTAAGTGTGTAGACCCTACGGGTTCGGGAGACATGCAGACATGACCGAGACTCTCCGGTCAATAACCAACAGCGGGATCTGGATACCCAAGTTGTCTCCCACATGCTCCTCGATGATGTCATCGGATGAACCACGATGTCGAGGATTCGATCAAACCCCATATACAATTCCCTTTGTCAATCGGTACGATACTTGCCCGAGACCCGATCGTCGGTATCCCAATACCTTGTTCAGTCTCGTTACCGGCAAGTCACTTTACTCGTACCGTAATGCATGATCCCGTGATCAACCCCTTGGTCACTTTGAGCTCATTATGATGATGCATTACCGAGTGGGCCCAGAGATACCTCTCTGTCATACGGAGTGACAAATCCCAGTCTCGATCTGTGTCAACCCAACAGACACTTTCGGAGATACCTGTAGTGCACCTTTATAATCACCCAGTTACGTTGTGACGTTTGATACACCCAAAGCACTCCTACGGTATCCGGGAGTTACACGATCTCATGGTCGAAGGAAGAGATACTTGACATTGGAAAAGCTCTAGCAAACGAACTAACCGACCTTTATGCTATGCTTAGGATTGGGTCTTGTCCATCACATCATTCTCCTAATGATGTGATCCCGTTATCAACGACATCCAATGTCCATAGTCAGGAAATCATGACTATCTGTTGATCACAACGAGCTAGTCAACTAGAGGCTCACTAGGGACATATTGTGGTCTATGTATTCACACGTGTATTACGATTTCCGATTAATACAGTTATAGCATGAATAAAAGACTATTATCATGAACAAAGAAATATAATAATAACACTTTTATTATTGCCTCTAGGGCATATTTCCAATAGTCTCCCACTTGCACTAGAGTCAATAATCTAGTTACATTGTGATGAATCGAACACCCATAGAGTCCTGGTGTTGATCATGTTTTGCTCGCGAGAGAGGTTTAGTCAACGGATCTGCGACATTCAGATCCGTATGTACTTTGCAAATTTCTATGTCTCCATCTTGAACATTTTCACGGATGGAGTTGAAACGACGCTTGATGTGCCTGGTCTTCTTGTGAAATCTGAGCTCCTTCGCAAGGGCAATAGCTCCAGTATTGTCACAGAAAAGTTTGATCGGCCCCGACGCATTGGGTATGACTCCTAGGTCGGTGATGAACTCCTTCACCCAAATAGCTTCATGCGCTGCCTCCGAGGCTGCCATGTACTCCGCTTCACATGTAGATCCCGCCACGACGCTCTGCTTGCAGCTGCACCAGCTTACTGCTCCACCATTCAACATATACACGTATCCGGTTTGTGACTTAGAGTCATCCAGATCTGTGTCGAAGCTAGCGTCGACGTAACCCTTTACGAGGAGCTCTTCGTCACCCTCATAAACGAGAAACATGTCCTTTGTCCTTTTCAGGTACTTCAAGATATTCTTGACCGTTGTCCAGTGTTCCTTGCCGGGATTACTTTGGTACCTACCTACCAAACTTACGGCAAGGTTTACATCAGGTCTGGTACACAGCATGGCATACATAATAGATCCTATGGCTGAAGCATAGGGGATGACACTCATCTCTTCTTTATCTTTTGCCGTGGTCGGGCATTGAGCCGAGCTCAATCTCACACCTTGCAATACAGGCAAGAACCCCTTCTTGGACTGATCCATTTTGAACTTCTTCAAAATCTTATCAAGGTATGTGCTTTGTGAAAGACCTATGAGGCGTCTTGATATATCCCTATAGATCTTGATGCCTAATATATAAGCAGCTTCTCCAAGGTCCTTCATTGAAAAACACTTATTCAAGTAGGCCTTAATGCTGTCCAAAAGTTCTATATCATTTCCCATCAAGAGTATGTCATCTACATATAATATGAGAAATGCTACAGAGCTCCCACTCACTTTCTTGTAAACGCAGGCTTCTCCATAAGTCTCCATAAACCCAAACGCTTTGATCATCTCATCAAAGCGAATATTCCAACTCCGAGATGCTTGCACCAGCCCATAAATGGATCGCTGGAGCTTGCATACTTTGTTAGTGTTCTTAGGATCGACAAAACCTTCTGGCTGCATCATACACAGTTCTTCCTTAAGATGCCCGCTAAGGAATGTTGTTTTGACGTCCATTTGCCATATCTCATAATCATAGTATGCGGCAATCGCTAACATGATTCGGACGGACTTCAGCTTCGCTACGGGAGAGAATGTCTCGTTGTAGTCAATCCCTTGAACTTGTCGATAACCCTTAGCGACAAGTCGAGCTTTATAGATGGTAATATTACCATCCGCGTCCGTCTTCTTCTTAAAGATCCATTTGTTTTCTATCGCTCGCCGATCATCGGGCAAGTCTGTCAAAGTCCATACTTTGTTTTCATACATGGATTCTATCTCGGATTTCATGGCTTCAAGCCATTTGTTGGAATCTGGGCCCGCCATCGCTTCTTCATAGTTCGAAGGTTCACCGTTGTCTAACAACATGATTTCCAGGACGGGGTTGCCGTACCACTCTGGTGCGGAACGTGTCCTTGTGGACCTACGAAGTTCAGTAGCAACTTGATCTGAAGTACCTTGATCATCATCATTATTTTCCTCTTCAGTTGGTGTAGGCATCACAGGAACATTTTCCTGAGCTGCACTACTATCCCGTTCAAGAGGTAGTACTTCATCGAGTTCTACTTTCCTCCCACTTACTTCTTTCGAGAGAAACTCTTTTTCCAGAAAGGATCCGTTCTTGGCAACAAAGATCTTGCCCTTGGATCTTAAGTAGAAGGTATACCCAACGGTTTCCTTAGGGTATCCTATGAAGACGCATTTTTCCGACTTGGGTTCGAGCTTTTCAGGTTGAAGTTTCTTGACATAAGCATCGCATCCCCAAACTTTTAGAAACGACAGCTTAGGTTTCTTCCCAAACCATAATTCATACGGTGTCGTCTCAACGGATTTAGACGGTGCCCTATTTAAAGTGAATGTAGCTGTCTCTAGAGCGTATCCCCAAAATGATAGTGGTAAATCGGTAAGAGACATCATAGACCGCACCATATCCAATAGAGTGCGATTACGATGTTCGGACACACCGTTACGCTGAGGTGTTCCAGGCTGGCGTGAGTTGTGAAACGATTCCACATTTCCTTAAGTGTGTACCAAATTTGTGACTTAAGTATTCTCCTCCATGATCTGATCGTAGGAATTTTATCTTTCGGTCACGTTGATTCTCTACCTCATTCTGAAATTCCTTGAACTTTTCAAAGGTCTCAGACTTGTGTTTCATTAAGTAGACATACCCATATCTACTCAAGTCATCAGTGAGAGTGAGAAGATAACGATATCCTCCGCGAGCCTCGACGCTCATTGGACCACACACGTCGGTATGTATGATTTCTAACAAGTTGGTCGCTCGCTCCATTGTTCCGGAGAACGGAGTCTTGGTCATCTTGCCCATGAGGCATGGTTCGCATGTGTCAAATGATTCATAATCGAGAGACTCTAAAAGTCCATCAGCATAGAGCTTCTTCATGTGCTTGACACCAATGTGACCAAGGCGGCAGTGCCACAAGTATGTGGGACTATCGTTATCAACTTTACATCTTTTGGTATTCACGCTATGAATATGTGTAACATTACGCTCGAGATTCATTAAGAATAAACCATTGACCATCGAAGCATGACCATAAAACATTTCTCTCATATAAATAGAACAACCATTATTCTCGGATTTAAATGAGTAGCCATCTCGCATCAAACGAGATCCTGATACAATGTTCATGCTCAAACTTGGCACTAAATAACAATTATTAAGGTTCAAAACTAATCCCGTAGGTAAATGTAGAGGCAGCGTGTCGACGGCGATCACATCAACTCTGGAACCATTCCCGACGCGCATTGTCACCTCGTCCTTCGCCAGTCTCCGTTTATTCCGCAGCTCCTGCCGTGAGTTACAAATATGAGCAACGACACCGGTATCAAATACCCAGGAGTTACTACGAGTACTGGTAAGGTACACATCAATTACATGTATATCAAATATACCTTTGGTGTTGCCGGCCTTCTTATCCGCTAAGTATTTGGGGCAGTTCCGCTTCTAGTGACCCTTCCCCTTGCAACAAAAACACTCAGTCTCAGGCTTGGGTCCATTCTTTGACTTCTTCCTGGTAACAGGCTTACCGGGCGTGGCAACCTCCTTGCCGTCCTTCTTGAAGTCCTTCTTGCCCTTGCCCTTCTTGAACTTAGTGGTCTTACTGACCATCAACACTTGATGTTCCTTCTTGATTTTAGCCTCTGCTGACTTCAGCATAGAAAATACTTCAGGAATGGTCTTTTCCATCCCCTGCATATTGTAGTTCATCACAAAGCTCTTGTAGCTTGGTGGGAGCGACTGAAGGATTCTATCAATGACCGCCTCCTCAGGGAGGTTAATATTCAGCTGGGTCATACGGTTGTGCAACCCAGACATCTTGAGTATGTGCTCACTGACAGAACTATTTTCCTCCATCTTACAACTGTAGAACTTGTCGGAGACGTCATATCTCTCGACCCGGGCGTGAGCTTGAAAAACTAGTCTCAGCTCCTCGAACATCTCATATGCTCCGTGATGCTCAAAACGCTTTTGGAGCCCCGGTTCTAAGCTGTAAAGCATGCCGCACTGAACGAGGGAGTAATCATCAGCACGAGTCTGCCAAGCATTCATAATGTCTTGGTTCTCTGGGACGGGAGCGTCACCTAGCGGTCCTTCTAGGACATATTGTTTCTTGGCAGCTATGAGGATGACCCTCAGGTTCCGGACCCAGTCCGTATAGTTGCTGCCATCATCTTTCAGCTTGGTTTTCTCTAGGAACGCGTTGAAGTTCATGTTGACATCAGCGTTGGCCATTTGATCTACAAGACATATTTGCAAAGGTTTTTAGACTAAGTTCATGATAATTAAGTTCATCTAATCAAATTATTATAATGAACTCCCACTCAGATTTGACATCCCTCTAGTCATCTAAGTGATACACGATCCGAGTCGACTAGGCCGTGTCCGATCATCACGTGAGACGGACTAGTCATCGTCGGTGAACATTCTCATGTTGATCGTATCTTCCATACGACTCATGTTCGACCTTTCAGTCTCCGTGTTCCGAGGCCATGTCTGTACATGCTAGGCTCGTCAAGTTAACCCTAAGTGTATTGCGTGTGTAAATCTGTCTTACACCCGTTGTATGTGAACGTAAGAATCCATCACACCCAATCATCATGTGGTGCTTAGAAGCGACGAACTTTAGCAATGGTGCACAGTTAGGGGAGAACACTTCTTGAAATTGTGTAAGGGATCATCTTATTTACTACCGTCATTCTAAGTAAACAAGATGCATAAACATAATAAACATCACATGCAATTATATAGTAGTGACATGATATGGCCAATATCATATAGCTCCATTGATCTCCATCTTCGGGGCTCCATGATCATCTTGTCACCGGCATGACACCATGATCTCCATCATCATGATCTCCATCATCGTGTCTTCATGAAGTTGTCACGCCAACGACTACTTCTACTTCTATGGCTAACTTGTTTAGCAATAAAGTAAAGTCAGTTACATGGCATTCTTCAATGACACGCAGGTCATACAAAAATAAAGACAACTCCTATGGCTCCTGCCGGTTGTCATACTCATCGACATGCAAGTCGTGACTCCTATTACAAGAACATGATCTCATACATCACAATATGTCATTCATCATTCATCACAACTTCTGGCCATATCACATCACATGACAATTGCTGCAAAAACAAGTTAGACGTCCTCTAATTGTTGTTGCATCTTTTACGTGGCTGCAATTTGGGTTCTAGCAAAAACGTTTTCTTACCTACGAATAACCACAACGTGATTTTGTCAACTTCTATTTACCCTTCATAAGGACCCTTTTCATTGAATCCGCTCCAACTAAATTGCGAGAGACAGAAACCCGCCAGCCACCTTATGCAACTAGTGCATGTCAGTCGGTGGAACCGGTCTCACGTAAGCGTACGTGTAAGGTTGGTCCGGGCCGCTTCATCCCACAATACCGCTGAAGCAAGATAAGACTAGTAGCGGCAAGCAAGTTGACAAGATCTACGCCCACAACAAAATTGTGTTCTACTCGTGCAAACAGAACTACGCATAGACCTAGCTCATGATGCCACTTTTGGGGAACGTTGCAGAAAATTAAAATTTTTCCTACGGTTTCACCAAGATCCATCTATGAGTTCATCTAAGCAACGAGTCAAGGGAGTGAGTTTGCATCTACATACCACTTGTAGATCGAGTGCGGAAGCGTTCAAGGGGATGGTGATGATGGAGTCGTACTCGTCGTGATTCGGATCACCGATGACCAAGTGCTGAACGGACAGCACCTCCGCGTTCAACACACGTACGGGACGGATGACGTCTCCTCCGTCTTGATCCAGCAAGGAGGAAGGAGAGGTTGATGATGATCCAGCAGCACAACGGCGTGGTGGTGGATGCAGCAGAACTCCAGCAGGGCTTCGCCAAGCGACTACGGGAGGAGGACGAGGTGTAGCAGGGGGAGGGCGGCGCCAAGCACAAGGGTGCGGTTGCCCTCCCCTTGCCCTCCTTTATATAGGCCCCCAGGGGGGGCGCCGGCCCTGGGAGATTGGATCTCCCAAGGGGGCGGCGGCCAAGGGGGGAGGAGTGCCCCCCAAGGCATGTGGTGCGCCCCCCCCCCACCCTAGGGTTTCAACCCTAGGCGCAGGGGGTGGGCCTAGGGGGGCACACCAGCCCACTATGGGCTGGCTCCCCTCCCACGTCAGCCCATGGGGCCCTCCGGGATGGGTGGCCCCACCCGGTAGACCCCCGGGACCCTTCCGGTGGTCCCGGTACATTACCGGGAGACCCCAAAACTTTCCCGATGGCCGAAAAACCACTTCCTATATATTATTCTTTACCTCTGGACCATTCCAAAACTCCTCGTGACGTCCGGGATCTCATCCGGGACTCCGAACAACATTCGGTATGCTGCATACTCATATTCATACAACCCCAGCGTCACCGAACCTTAAGTGTGTAGACCCTACGGGTTCGGGAGACATGCAGACATGACCGAGACTCTCCGGTCAATAACCAACAGCGGGATCTGGATACCCATGTTGGCTCCCACATGATCCTTGATGATGTCATCGGATGAACCACGATGTTGAGGATTCGATCAAACCCCATATACAATTCCCTTTGTCAATCGGTACGTTACTTGCCCGAGACCCGATCGTCGGTATCCCAATACCTTGTTCAGTCTCGTTACCAGCAAGTCACTTTACTCGTACTGTAATGCATGATCCCGTGATCAACCCCTTGGTCACTTTGAGCTCATTATGATGATGCATTACCGAGTGGGCCCAGAGATACCTCTCCGTCATAAGGAGTGACAAATCCCAGTCTCGATCCGTGTCAACCCAACAGACACTTTCGGAGATACCTGCAGTGCACCTTTATAATCACCCAGTTACGTTGTGACGTTTGATACAACCAAAGCACTCCTACGGTATCCGGGAGTTACACGATCTCATGGTCGAAGGAAGAGATACTTGACATTGGAAAAGCTCTAGCAAACGAACTAACCGACCTTTATGCTATGCTTAGGATTGGGTCTTGTCCACCACATCATTCTCCTAATGATGTGATCCCGTTATCAACGACATCCAATGTCCATAGTCAGATAAATCATGACTATCTGTTGATCACAACGAGCTAGTCAACTAGAGGCTCACTAGGGACATATTGTGGTCTATGTATTCACGCGTGTATTACGATTTCCGGTTAATACAGTTATAGCATGAATAAAAGACTATTATCATGAACAAAGAAATATAATAATAACACTTTTATTATTGCCTCTAGGGCATATTTCCAACACATCATTGTCCACCATGGCCATCGGTTTTCCCTTTGGAGGGATGGACTCGTCGAGGATAGGCATGTCGTCATGTAGGAGACCTAGCACCAAAGAAGAAAACACACTAGGAGTAGAGCTTAAGTCGTTAGGAATCATAGTGGCCTCACGTGCGGTGTCAACTACCTCACTCACTAAGTGTTGTGGCTCACTCACTCCCTCAAGGATGCTCTCACTCATATGGTTGGTGGTGTCACTCAAATGGTGCTCAACCTCACATAGGATGTGTGGCATGCTCTCATGTGTGGGGCTAGTGGTGGTCACACTCATCCTCTCATAGGAAATGCTCTCAATGTCACGTATGGTGGAGTCACTCATCTCTCTCATGGGGTGGTGGATCTCCTCACATGACAAATGGGGCATGCCAACATATGTGGGTGTCGGAGAGATGTAGGTGCAAATGTCTCCATGCGCGGTTGCGTAGCTTGACTCGGAGTATGAGTCCAATGTGGGTGTTGTCTTCATGTTGTAGAAGAGGTTGGCACTCGTCACCGTGGTCGAAGGGGATGGCCCTTGCTCGACCGTCTTGTCACCGTCTTGGTGTGGGAGGCCCATATGATGTGGCACCTCGTAGCTCGTCTCCATGACCGAAGGGGGTTTCCCATGCTCGGCCATCTTCCTTGAGGGGCTTCCGAAGATGGAAGTGTCGCCCTCTCTCGTAGGTGGTCGCCTTTGACTTGATGAAGTTGTTGTAGGCATACTCGTGGGAAGTAGGCGAAGATGCCGTACGTCCAAAGGCGAAGATGCCTTGAGAACACTTGGTGAAGATGCCGAAGTGGTTGATGTAGCTGTAGCGCCATCTTGGTGGTGGTTATCTCGCGGTCTTCTTTTGTGCTCATGAAGCGTCGACTTGGCGTGAAGTAGGGCTTGTTGGGACTTGTGCATTTGCGCTTGTGGAGCATCTTCATGATGATGATGTCGTTGTCGTGCTTGGGTTCGTAGAAGATGTCGTTCGTCGTCGTCGTGCACATAATGCTTGGAGGTGACTTGCCCTTCATGACGATGTTGATCACGAACGTGATGGTGGTCGCCATGTAGATGTGGACTTGGACGACTTGCGCTTGCATCTTTTTCGTGCTCGGAAGACTTGTGGCTTGAATGTCTCCGCCTTGAAGATTATGAAGGGGAAGTAGACTTGAGCAAGGTCCGAATCTCCTCCATCCTTGCATCTTGATCCTCTTTATGTGCGGCAAGCTTCTTGTCGATGTAGTCCCTTCTCCTTTGATCGGAGTGACGAATGTCGATGGAGATGTTCTCGATGCGCTCCCGCAATCTTGATTGTGTGCCTTGCACTTGTCGTTGTAGATCGAAGATAGACGCTTTGGTGATGTAGTTGTTCACGCCGTCGTTGTTGTCGTAGACCGGAGAGGAAATGCCTTGCCTATCCATCACAAGACTCGAGCAAATATGAGTGGGAGAAAGAGAAGAACTTATACCAATGTACCTTGACCGATGTTGACAATGAATCAAGTTCACTCAAATGCGGACAATGAAATAGCACTATTGGTACCAATTCTTGTCGGTTCTCACACCTACACAAGTAAAGCTTTGGGTGGAGCTCGGTGAGGATAGTGGCACAAAAATTTAATGCAAAATGTTAGCAAGAGTCAATAATGTTGAAAGAGATTCACAAATCGCAAGTGAAACAAATGGACCAATAGCAAAGAATGGCACACGGAAACACACACACGGATAGATAAATGGGGTCGTGCAACCAAGGAATGAGCACAAAATGTGGAATCCATGGAAAACGCTCGTGTTGCACAACTCAAGAGAGACACTAGCACGATTGCTCAATTGGCGGATACGACACTTGTGCACAACCTATAAGATGCAAAATGGATAAACTTCTATCCCAAGTATGCTATGTATGTATGGTTCCCGGTGTTTCTCTCAAGATGATCCAAGATGATCGGATATGACAATCTTATATGCAATGTGGTATGATGCTATGGCACTTGCTTACAAGCTTCTTTGCTCTCTCCCTTTTGCTTAAAAGCTTTATTTCTTTTTCTTTTTTTTCTATGGCCACTTTTGCACAATGCACAAACCAAGATAGCAATTGTGTATATGCGGGAACAGACTTGTGACACAAGATATGATACCAATATGATATGGTATGTATGCAATGGGAAGTATGCTCACTAATGTGCACAAGTAATGTTGTCGGGAATACTCAAATGGCTAGTCTCGATAGGCAAGTAACGCAAAATGGGCTAGGGGTTAACAATGCAATGGCAAGGGGAATATACAATGGTGTCGTCAAGGTTACCATCCTTTGCGATGATGAGTGGCGGTGTTCTTGATGTAGATACCAAGAAGATGGAGACTCGTCCCTAAGTAGCCGAAACACCTTAGGAAATGGAAAAACCGCAAACTCAAAATCTCAAATGACAAATGTCAAATGGTGGTAGCAGAAAGCGATGGTGGTTTGCACTTGGCAATGTGGAAGTGGGATGATGGGCTATACACGTGTCGGAGTTGAAGTTGCCGTCCCTAAGTAGCCGAAACACCTTAGGAGACACAAGCCACAACTCAAACAAGCTCAAACAAAATTGGGTTAAGTTTGGGGTGGTGAAATGTATGGTGGGTAAGCCTATGCGGAAATGGTGGTGGTGGTTGATGAAGAAGCAATCGTCCCTAAGTAGCCGAAACACCTTAGGAGACTCGAATCACTACTCAAGCAACCAATAATGCTATGGCAAGCAAAATGTGTTAGGTTGCGGAAGTCGGTGGTGTTTATGCTGATGATATGGTGGAAGGCCTAGGCAAACTTGCCAAATTTCACACAAGTTGATGGAGTCAAATGATGTTGGTGGTATTTTTGTGGAAAGGGGGATGTCAAGAGCTTCAAAACAAGCTAAAGAACATCAAAATCAGAGTTTGGATGAATTAGTTATGGCCGAGACAAGAATCAGCGGAAGTCAAAACCTACAGGTTACGGACGTCCGGAAAGGTCGGATGTCCGGGGCGTCGGACGTCCGGGAAAGTCGGAAATCCGTAAATTTGGCTCGGGTTAGGGGTTCCGGTCGTCCTGAAAGGTCGGACGTCCGGTCGTTCCTGGGGCTCCGGACGTCCGTAAAACTCCGGTCGTTCGGTGGGTCGGGGTCAACGCGAGATGCGAGTTCAGGGCTGCAGGTAAGCCAGGTAGGTCCTCTGCTCTGTTTTATTTTTTGTTCTGTTTTCTTTTTATCCAGTTATTTTGCCACTGCTTGTGAATTCAAAATTAATTCAAACAATGAAAAACACTCGGAATAATTTTTTGGTGCTAGATGGACTTTTCCAACAGCATATAAAACATTTCAAAGTTATTTGAAAATATATCCCATATATTATGAATATAATTCCAAATTCAAATACAATAATGATTTAAATTCAGTGCCCAAAATATTCCTTACAAATGTTCATTATTTTTGGTTTGGTGCAAACGCCTTGCCAAAAATATTAAACAGTTAATAAGAACATTTTGAGAAACACTGAATGCAATTTTCCAGGGGTCTTTGCCCTTCTTAAATTAAATCTTGAGGCTTCCAAATTTCCTCAATTCAGGTTTCAAAAATTTAAACATGATGCAAGCAAGATGCAATACTAGGCAGCACCAGAAGCTAGGGATGTGACATCTCTTATGACATGCCGATGCATAGGAAGAGAGTTAGACTTCGTTGTTGCATGATATATGTTACTTTGTGCTCACTACTAAATTACAAATCATTGTTAATTAAAATTGGCTTTGATATACCTTGGGATCCAGGTGGATCCATTACTTGAGCACTAAATGCCTAGCTTAATGGCTTTAAAGAAAGCGCTGCCAGGGAGACAACCGGAAGTTTTAGAGAGTCATTTATTTCTGTTGAGTGCTTTTATATAGTTTAAAAACAAAAAAAATAAAGAGGGGAACACAAAAACTTTTCAAAAAGGAAAGTGAAAGTGAGAGAGACAAGCATTGTTGAAGTGGGGGAGCTCCTTGAACTTTGTTCATGCTCACGGAAACTTTGTAAATCTTGATTACAGAAACTTTTCATCAAAAATAATTATCCCCTTGTACAATTCCATTGTATTATAAAAATAATGTGCCAAGGTTTGCCTTTAGGATGTTTACAATGGTTGTTGGTTTGTACGGTGCAGGACAGAAAACTTTGGCTGTAGTGCGTGATTTTACATTTTATCTGGAACGTCAATTGGTTCTGATTCCTTTTGCACTGTCTTGCTATACAACTTGTTTATTTTTCCTAATTTTGGTAGAATTTTTGGAGTACCAGAAGTATGGTGGATGTTCAGATTGCTACAGACTGTTCTGTTTTTGACAGATTCTGTTTTTGATGCATAGTTTGCTTGTTTTGATGAATCTATAAATTTGTATCAGTGGATTAAGCCATCGAAAAGCTATATTGCAGTAGACACAATGCAAAAACAAAATATGAATTGGTTTGCAACAGTACTTAGAGTGGTGATTTGCTTTATTATACTAACGGATCTTACCGAGTTTTCTGTTGAAGTTTTGTGTGGATGTAGTGTCTAATCAAGGATGTCTCGATATGAGGAAAAGGAAGAGAGGCAGGAGCTCAAGCTTGGGGATGCCCGAGGCACCCCAAGTAAATATTCAAGGATACTCAAGCGTCTAAGCTTGGGGATGCCCCGGAAGGCATCCCCTCTTTCTTCAACAAGTATCGGTATGTTTTCGTTTTCATTTCGTTTATGCATTATGTGCAAGTCTTGGAGCGTCTTTTGCATTTAGTTTTCATTTTTCTTTTATGCACCATGCTGGTATGAGATAGTCTTTGGTTGATTTATAGAATGCTCATTGCACTTCACTTAAATCTTTTGAGTATGGCTTTGTAGAATGCTCTTTTGCTTCACTTATACTTATTAGAGCGTGGGCATATCTTTTGTAGAAAGAATTAAACTCTCTTGCTTCACTTATATCCTTTTAGAGAGATGACAAGAATTGTTCATTCACATGGTTAGTCATAAAATCCTACATAAACTTGTAGATCACTGAATATGATGTGTTTGATTCCTTGCAATAGTTTTGTGATATAAAGGTGGTGATATTAGAGTCGTGCTAGTTCAGTAATTGTGAAATTGAGAAATACTTGTGTTGAGGTTTGCAAGTCCCGTAGCATGCACGTATGGTGAACCGTTATGTAACGAAGTTGGAGCATGAGGTGCTCTTTGATTGCTTTCCTTATGAGTGGCAGTCAAGGATGAGGGATGGTCTTTTCCTACCAATCTATCCCTCTAGGGGCATGCGTAGTAGTACTTTGCTTCGAGGGCTAAGTAGGCTTTTGCAATAAGTATATGAGTTCTTTATGACTAATGTGAGTCCATGGATTATACGCACTTTTACCTTTCCATCATTGCTAGCCTCTTCGGTACCACGCATTGCCATTTCTCACCTCAAGAGTCGGTACAAACTTCGCCAGTGCATCCAAACCCCGTGATATGATACACTCTATCGCACATAAGCCTCATTATATCTTCCTCAAAACAGCCACCATACCTACCTATCATGGCATTTCCATAGCCATTCCGAGATATATTGCCATGCAACTTCATCATCATCATATACATGACTTGAGCATTCATTGTCATATTGCTTTGCATGATCGTAAGATAGCTAGCATGATGTTTTCATGGCTTGTCCGTTTTTTGATGTCATTGCTATGCTAGATCATTGCACATCCCGGTACACCGCCGGAAGCATTCATATAGAGTCACATCTTTGTTCTAGATATTGAGTTGTAAGTAAATAAAAGTGTGATCATCATCATTATTAGAGCATTGCCCCAGTGAGGAAAGGATGATGGAGACTATGATTCCCCCACAAGTCGAGATGAGACTCCGGACTTTATGAAAAATAAAAGAGGCCAAAGAAGTCCAAATAAAAGAAAGAGGCCAAAGAAGCCCACCAAAAAGGAGAGAAAATAAAAATAAAATAAAAATGAGAGAAAAAGAGAGAAGGGCCAGTGTTACTATCCTTTTACCACACTTGTGCTTCAGAGTAGCACCATGTTCTTCATATAGAGAGTCTCTTGAGTTATCACTTTCATATACTAGTGGGAATTTTCATTATAGAACTTAGCTTGTATATTCCGATGATGGGCTTCCTCAAACGCCCGAGGTCTTCATGAGCAAGCAAGTTGGATGCACACCCACTTAGTTTCCATTTTGAGCTTTCATACACTTATAGCTCTTAGTGCATCTGTTGCATGGAAATCCCTATTCCTCGCATTGAAATCAATTGATGGGCATCTCCATAGCTCGTTGATTAGCCGTGTCGATGTGAGACTTTCTCCCTTTTTGTCTTCTCCACATAAACCTCCACCATCATATTCTATACCACCATAGTGCTATGTCCATGGCTTGCGCTCATGTATTGCATAAGAGTTGAAAAAGCTGAAGCGCATTAAAAAGTATGAACCAATTGCTCGGCTCGTCATCGGGGTTGTGCATGATGGGAGTATTTTGTGTGACGAAGATGGAGCATAGCCAGACTATATGATTTTGTAGGGATGAGCTTTCTTTGGCTATGTTATTTTGATAAGACATAATTGCTTGGTTGGTATGCTTGAAGTATTATTGTTTTATGTCAAATGATAGACTATTGCTTTGAATCACTTGTGCCTTAATATTCATGCCATGATTAGACATATGATCAAGATTATGCTAGGGAGCATTCCACATCAAAAATTATCTTTTTTATCATTTACCTACTCGAGGACGAGCAGGAATTAAGCTTGGGGATGCTCATACGTCTCTATTGTATCTATAATTTTGGATTGTTCCATGCCAATATTCTTTAACTTTCATATACTTTTGGCAACTTTTTATATTATTTTTGGGACTAACATATTGATATAGTGCCCAGTGCCAGTTCCTGTCTGTTTCATATTTTATGTTTCGCATAAAACCAATATCAAACAGAATCCAAACGGGATAAAAACGGACGGATAATTATTTTGGAATATTTGGGATTTTCCGGAGAAAGAATCAACGCGAAACGGTGTCCGAGGTGGCCACGAGACAGGGGGGGCCTGGGCGCTCCCTAGACTCTCATGGGCCACCCGTAAGGCAGTTGATGCCCTTCTTTTGCCGCAAGAAAGCTAACTTTACGAGAAAAATCTGGGCGAAAGATTCACCCCAATCGGAGTTACGGATCTCCAGATATAAAGGAAATGGTGAAGGGGTAGAACCAGAGAACGCATAAATAAAGAGATAGATCCAATCTCGGAGGGGCTCTCGCCCCTCCCAAACCATGGGAGCCAAGGACCAGAGGGGAAACCCTTCTCCCATCTAGGGAGGAGGTCAAGGAAGAATAAGAAGGGGGGCTCTCCCCCCTTGCTTCCGGTGGCGCCAGAACGCCGCCGGGGGCCATCATCATCACCGCGATCTTCACCAACACCACCGTCATCTTCACCAACATCTCCATCACCTTCCCCCTCTATCTACTGCGGTCCACTCTCCCGCAACCCGCTGTACCCTCTACTTGAACATGGTGCTTTATGCTTCATATTATTATCCAATGATGTGTTGCCATCCTATGATGTCTGAGTAGATTTTCGTTGTCCTATTGGTGGTTGATGAATTGCTATGATTGATTTAATTTGCTTGTGGTTATGTTGCTGTCCTATGGTGCCCATCATATGAGCGCGCGTGTGGATCACACCTTAGGGTTAGTTGTATGTTGATAGGACTGTGTGTTGGAGGGCTAGAGTGATAGAAGCTTCAACCTAGCATAGAAATTGATGCATACGGGATTGAAGGGGGACCAATATATCTTAATGCTATGGTTGGGTTTTACCTTAATGAACGTTAGTAGTTGCGGACTGCTTGCTAATAGTTCCAATCATAAGTTCATAGAATTCCAAGTCAGGGATGACATGCTAGAAGTGGCCTCTTCCACATAAAACTTGCTATCGGTCTAGTAAAGTAGTCAATTGCTTAGGGACAATTCCACCACTCCTACCACCACTTTCCCACACTCGCTTTATTTACTTTATTGCATCTTTATATAAACAGCCCCTACTTTTTATTTACGTGTTCTTTATTGTCTTGCAAACCTATCCTATCACACCTACAAAGTACTTCTAGTTTCATACTTGTTCTAGGTAAAGTGAACGCCAAGCGTGCGTAGAGTCGTATCAGTGGCCGATAGGACTTGAGAGAGTATTTTTTCTACCTTTAGCTCCTCGTTGGGTTCAACACTCTTACTTATCGAAAGAGGCTACAACTATCCCGTATACTTGCGGGTTATCAGTGGACGACGGGACCCGTAGGTCGTCGCTCCACCGGGCCACCGCATACTAGCAGGGACCGTGCCAGAGGCGATGCAACCACGGTGCACTCCCCTCCTCCGTCCCAACCGCCCTAGGCATCGGTTCGTCGCGACAACGCTCATGATGATATCTTCATCATGTCGTCCGACCCGCGAACCAACCGCGATCAGCGCCAAGTCCTTCGGGAGCGGGCTCATGAGGACGCTCGAACTACGATCGAGCGCCGACGTGACGCGCGCCACCAGTCGGATAGGTGGGTAGGGCCCGTTACGGACCACCCAACGTCGGGAGGCTACGGTGGCCTACCTTATGAGGTGGGTTGTCTGGCCTTCACCGGAGAGCTGCGGCAGTTCCAGTGGCCCTCCCACCGCACGTTCAAACCCGACGTTGGCGAGAAGACAATGGCAAGACTCACCCATCGGAGTTCCTCAGCATCTACACCATCACGATGCAAGATGCTGGGGGCCGCGATGATAAGGTGCTTGCCAACTACTTCCCGTTGGCACTCAAGCCTAATGTTATGTCATGGTTAATGAACTTGCCGGTGGATTCCATCTCTTCTTGGGCGGATCTGTGCCATGAGTTTGTTGGCACCTTTACCGGAGGTCACCAAGCTCATGGCCAGGCGAGTGATTTACACATCATCCCCCAGAAGGAAGGAGAAAACATGCGCAAGTACATCCAGAGGTTCAGCCGAGTGCAGTACAGCATCCCCGACGTTCATCCTGTCGCCGTGATCAATGTGTTCCATCAGAACATGCGCAATCGCAAGATGCGAGAAGAGTTGGCGATGAACAAGGTTAAAGATGTGGCCGAGCTCTATGTTCTGGCCGACCGATGCGCTCGTGCTGAGGAGGGAAGGAAGTACCCCGGCGAAGATGCCGGCACAGAAACCGACTCTACAGATGACACCGCCACCCCTGCAAAGAAGGGTCGGTGCCGTAACAGGAAGCGTAGGAGCAAGACCGTGCTTGCCGTCGAGGGATCCGACAATACTGGTGCCACCAAGAAACCCAAGGCAAGGAGGTTGTCGAGTGTGCCACTTGCCGGGCCTTGGCGGTTGCCGATAAGCCAGGAGGCTTCGACAAGCAGTATTGCAAGATCCACCGCACCAAGGGCCATGATCTCCAAAACTGCCGGTAGGTGGAGCTGCTCGCCGAGAAGCAGAAATCTGAGTATGAGCGGCGGGACAAGGAGAAAGGCCCAGATGGTGCCGAGGGGTCTGGCAAGAAACGTGGGGCCAAGGAGGCCGCTGAGGCAAAGGTAATCAGCAAGAGAGGCCCGCCCGGGGCCGCGACAAGAAGCAGGAAGACGATGATCATGACGAGGACGACGGGTCTGACGACCATGAGTTTCAGAAATCCACTGAGGCCATGTGCGTCGATGGTGGCGCCTCGCTGCATACATCCCACCGCCAACTCAAGCAGTGGGCGCGTGAGATCACAGCGGTGGAGCCATCGTTTGACGCACGGAAGCCGCTGAAATGGTCCAGCACGCCCATCATCTTTGACGCTGAGGACCACCCTGACCGCACCACTGTGGTCAGGTGCCTGCCGTTGTTGGTTTCACCAACAATCCACAACCTCAAGGTGACGAAGATGTTGGTTGACGGTGGGGCCAACCTGAACTTGATCTCGCCTGTTGTGGTCAGGAGGCTGCAGATCCCTGATGGAGACCTCGAGGAGACGGGTAGGTTCCAAGGGGTTAACCCGGGGAGGAGCCAGCCAAAGGGAAAAGTCACGCTGCCCGTGACATTCGGAGGCGAGCTGAACCACAGGACGGAGCGGATCATTTTCGATGTAGCCGAGATCCCCTTGCCTTACAACAGGATCCTCGGCAGCCCGGCGCTAGCCAAGTTCATGGCAGCTTCACAATACGCCTACAACCTGCTGAAGATGCCCGGGCCGATGAACATCATCACCGTCCCCTCCGACAAGAAAGATGGGCTAATCTTCGCCGACCAATTCTACCGGGAAGCAGTCGCAGCAGCTGTCGCTAAGGCACCTGCTCCTGCCGACAAAGTCCTGGGGGAGAAGAAGACCGGCGAGACCCCTCGCACCCACTCCGGCAAGTGCACCTCTTCGGGGTGTTGTGCTTCCATTGAGAACGTGCCAGAGAGCTCCGCCGGCAAGAGCAAGAGGTCTAGAGCTACATCACCAGAGACCAAGAAGGTGCCCGTCAAGGAGGCGTCCACCATAAGCTCCACCCTGGACGGCAAATAGGAAAGCGAGCTCGTCACCTTCCTGCGGGCGAATGTCGATATGTTTGCATGGCAAGCTTCCGACATCCCCGGCATTCCTAGGGAGGTGATTGAGCACCACCTTGCTATTTGTCCTCATGCGCGGCCCGTCAAGCAGAAGGTCAGGAAGCAAGCTCTGGAGAGGCAGGAGTTCATCACGGAGGAAATCAGAAAGCTAGAGGCGGCAAGCTTGGTGAGAGGAGTATTCCATCCAACGTGGTTGTCCAATCTGGTAGTGGTGCGCAAGCCAAATGGGAAATGGAGGATGTGTATTGACTACACACACATCAATAAGGCCTGTCCAAAGGATCCTTTCCCATTACCGCGCATCGACCAGATTGTTGACTCCACGGCCGGGTGTGACCTCCTATCGTTCCTTGACGCCTACTCAGGATACCACCAGATCTTCATGATAAAGGAAGACGAGGAAAATACAGCATTCATCACCACATGTGGTACGTATTGCTTTTTACGGATGCCTTTCGGGTTGAAGAGTGCTGGCTCGACCTGTGCAAGAGCAGTCCAAATTGGTTTTGAACCCCAGCTACATAGAAATATGGAAGCTTATGTGGATGACATAGTAGTCAAAACCAAGGACAAAGCGACCCTTGTGCAAGATCTGGAGGGAACATTTACAAACCTGTGCAAGATCAACCTCAAACTGAACCCTGAGAAGTGTGTCTTCGGCGTCCCGTCCGGCAAGCTTCTCGGGTTCTTTGTGTCCCAACACGGGATTGAAGCAAACCCAGATAAGATCAAGGCCATCGAGCAGATTGAGGCGCCCAAACGGATCAAGGACGTGCGTCGGCTCACTGGTTGCGTTGCCGCCATGAGCTGGTTCATCTCCAAGTCCGCGGAGTGTGCCCTTCCTTTTTTGCAAGATCTTGAAGAAGGTTGGGCCAGTGGAGTGGACTCTAGAGGCCGAGACAGCGCTGCAGGATTTAAAGAAATACCTCTCCTCTACCCCAGTGCTGGTTGCGCCCAAACCACAAGAACCGTTGCTACTTTACCTACCGGCGACAAATCAAGTGGTTAGCGCCGCACTAGTGGCTCAGAGAAAGGTCGATGAGAAGGCAGCAACAGCGGCAGAGCCAACAGATAGCAAGTCGAAACCCTCTCCGGCAGGGCTCGATCTCGGCAAGGTTGAGTCCCGGGCAGGGGTTGACGCCAGCGTGACAGGACCCACACGACTGGGTGAAGAGGTGCAAAAGAAGAAGATGGTGTAGCACCCAGTGTACTTCGTCAGCTCCCTCTTGCAAGGGGCTAGGTCGAGGTACTCAGGTGTGCATAAGCTGCTCTTCGGCCTCCTTATGGCTTCGAGGAAGCTGCACCATTACTTCCAAGCACATGAGATCACTGTGGTCACCCGCCTCCCGATGCAACGGGTACTACACAACCCAGATGCGACGGGGAGGATCGTGGAATGGGCCTGGAGCTGTCAAGTTTTGGTTTGAAATTCGAAAGCACCTCGACGATTCAGAGCAGAGTCTTGGCGGAGTTTGTCGCGGAATGGATCTCGACACCCGACGAAGAGGTACAGGAGACCGCTCTCCCCGGCAAGGAAACAAGCCGCAACTGGATCATGTACTTTGATGGTGCCTTCTCGCTGCAAGGCGCCGATGCTAGTGTGCTGCTTGTCGCACCCACCGGAGAGCACCTCAAGTATGTTATCCAGATGCACTTTCCCCGGGAGATGTCAACCAACAACACAACCGAGTACGAGGGTTTGCTTGCCGGTCTCGGGATCGCGGCAGACCTCAGAGTTAAGAAGCTCATCATCAGGGGCGACTACAGCTCGTCGTCAGGCAAATCAACAAGGATTATCAAAGCCCGTTGATGGAAGCTTACGTAGATGAGGTGAGGAAACTGGAGGAGCGCTTTGACGGTATACAAACAGAGCATGTCCCTCGGGCGGAGAACGACATCGCCGACTACCTATCAAAGCGCGCTGCCCTCAAGCTACATGTGGAACCAGGTACCTTTGTGCTTCAGTGAACCCAGCCATCCGTTGAGCCGTCGACTGGGCGGACCAGGCGGAGGAAGCTAGGCCCCGGCAAGTACTTCCCCACCAAGCTCCCCAGAGCCGCGGGTGAAGATGTTGCCGTGGATGCCGATACTGTCGCGGGGCAACCAACTCCGGAAGGACCTCAGGTCATGGCCGTGGAGACGACCGCTCCCACGGCAGAAGAGATGCCTTTGGTCATTGCCGTCGAGCCACAGGCTCCGGCATGGGCACAACACACCGTCAGATTCCTTCAAAAATGAGAGCTCCCTGAGGAGCGGGAAGAGGCAGAAAGAGTAGCCCGCCGGTCTGCTCTATACCAATTCGTTGATAATGTATTGTACAGAAGAAGACCGAATGGGGTGAAATTGATGTGCATCTCCCGGGAGGAAGGACTCAAGCTGTTGGCAGAGATACATGGAGGCATATGTGGCTCCCACATAGGGTCGAGGGCCCTTGCCGGCAAGGCTTTCCAGCAAGGTTTCTTCTGGCTCACCGCCCTCCAGGATGCGACGGCACTAATAACCAAGTGTGAAGTGTGCCAGTTCCATTAGAAGAAGCTTCATGAACCAGCTCAAGCCCTTCAAACTATCCCTCTCTCCTGGCCCTTCTCGGTCTGGGGGCTCGACATATTGGTCCCTTTCCCCCGTGCTGTCGGGGGCTTTGAGTACTTGTACGTTGCAATCGACAAGTTCACAAAGTGGCCAGAAGTGGAAGCAGTGAGGAAGGTGACAACGCAGTCAGCCATCAAGTTTTTCAAGGGACTAGTGTGCCGTTTTGGGGTGCCCAACAGGATCATCACCGACAACGGCACACAGTTCACAAGCCATGCCTTCATGCAACACATCGAGGATCTCGGCAGCAGGGTCTGCTTTGCTTCCGTGGCCCATCCACGGAGCAATGGCCAAGCTAAGAGAGCAAATGCTGAAGTCCTGTGAGGCTTAAGAACGAAGACTTTTGACAGACTGCGCGAGAGTGGAAGGCGCGGGATTGATGAGTTGCTGGCGGTTCTTTGGTCGATCAGAACGACGCCAAATCGAGCCACCGGCCAGACACCCTTTGCCCTGGTTTACGGGGCAGAAGCAGTTCTCCCCATGGAACTCATATACAGGTCCCCTCGAGTGCTCGCTCATGATGAGCTTGAGCAAGAGTAGTTGCGCCAAGATGACGCGACGCTCCTTGAGGAAGATCGTCTCCGGGCAGCTGTGAGAGCAGCATGCTACCAGCAAGCTTTGCGCCGCTACCATAGTCGCAAGGTTCATGTCCGGATCCTTGAGGAAGGCGACCTTGTTCTTCGGCGCGTTCAGTCGGCCAAGAATTCCAACATGTTGACGCCAAAGTGGGAAGACCCTTATCGGGTAACACGAGTCACCAGGCCCGGCGTAGTCCGGCTGGAGACCGAAGATGGCATTCCAGTGAGCAACTCCTGGAACATTGAGCATCTTCGCAAGTTTTACCCATAAGGCGCGGCTGCCGGGCCTCCTAGCAAGCCATCCTTTTGTACAAGCCTTGCCGGCAAGGCATGCAACCCTTTGTGCAAAGCCAGGCACAGACCCTGAGCATAAATAAATGAAGCGCCGGCGCCCTAAGTTATAGCATGCATGCTAGGTCGAGTCTCTCCCTCGGTTAGGGTTGATAGTGCTTAGCGGCGGCTAACCCCTAGCTTAGAGGTCCAGTGCGCATCTCTCTGTTCTTCTTTGTCTTGTTTGGTTTGCAGGGAACATAAGCATTCTTGCCGAGCTATCTTGGAAGAAAGGAACGGACCGGCGTCCGGGCCCTGGCAAGCCTGAGTTGCCGGGGGCTACAAGAACAAGGATCCCAGGTTACCGGGGGCTGCAGATCCAGATAAGTCCTTTATCCTCAATCATGCATTTCGTTATGAACTGGGATAAGTGAAACCCCGTTCTATCTCTAAGTTGTCGTGCCCCGCCCCCTTCGGCACCCAAGGACTATCCCATGGGTCCAAATTTGGTCGTGGCCGCAACAGCAGAGAAGGGGAACGAGGAGCCTAAGCCCGCCTCATCCCTGCCTCCGTCGAGGACGTGAGGAAGGTCGAGCAAGGTGGGGGGACGGCAAGGCCTGTTGCCGGGCGAAAAAGCGTTTGTCTTAAGGATAACAAGGACTCACCCCTTGTCGTGGGTTCCTCCCATGAACGAAAATCCCGGCAAACATCCCTTTTCCATTAAAAAAACATCCCGTACAGGTACAGTTCGTACGAAATGAAAAACATGAACAAGGGGATTACAAGTTCTAAAGCTAACAAAGGCCCGAAGGCTTACAAGAATAAAAAGATATAAGGTGCCCGTAATCCTTTTCTTGTCCCTCTCTTCAGGAAATGGAACAAGAAAGTAGAAGGGAAAAAGGGGCGCCTAAGCGAGCTACGAGTGGTAGAAGACACCAAGAGAACATCTCGGTGGCCGTCCAAGGGCTGGGTGGTGATGGCGGCGCTGGAGGCAGAGCTCGAAGACAAGGCAGCATGACGTCAACACGCGACGAAGGAGTCGGTGCCTGCATACTCCGACTTGACGGCCTTGCCGCCCACTCTATTCCTCTTCCGCAGCCTCCCTACACCAGCCGCCCAAGGAGACGACCCCGAGAAGTTCAAGGAGCCGGCAACACAGATGATGGGGTCACCGGTGCCGCCCGGAGCGGCGCCCGACACCTAGTCGGACCCGTCATCCTGCCGCCCGCTGCCCTCGTCGTCGCTGCCGTTGTCTTCCTCGCCACTCCTGCTTGAGGAGAAGTCTTCATCATCGGAGGAGCTCTCCACGTAGCACCTCACGCGGGTCCCAAAGTGCCCGAAGATCTTGACGGAGAGGAGGCCACCCTCCATTAGTTTGAAATGGAGTGCGAGCCCATCTGTCAAGCTGTGGAGGCAAGCGAAGGTCTTCCACCCTCGATGAAGATACATGACGTGAGGGACGGGGAACTCGACTTCGGCCCATGTACCACTGTTCCCACAACCCCTCATGTGCAGCCGCAGCGCCTCGGCGGATCCAGCTCCATCTCCCATGCAAATGGGGTCGGGAGACGAAGGGGACGGCGTGGTGGATAGCGCAGCCTGACGAAGAATTCGCAGGGGTTGTCCCCGGCGTGGCCCTCCATCGGAGGAGGGGTTGCTGGAGGAGGCGATGATGATCTGCCGCCCCGTCCTCCTCTCCCTCAAGCAGCGCAACGGCCTCGACCTCGCCCCCTCCCCCTTCCTCTAGCGTCCGGCTCCGCCGCTACGAGCTCTTGGGGAGGAGCGATGCGCTGTCTGGCCAAAACCCTCGCCGCCACCGATGAGGCGTCGCCACGCCCCCTCGCCATGGCAGAAGAAGAAAGGAAGCAGGAATGGGGAGAGGCAGATGGCGAAATGTTGAGGGGCACCGTTCCTCCCGCTCCTCTCTTTATAAAGGGGCAGGGGCGAGGCTCGTCCGCCCCCTCTCGGCCAATCCGGCTTCTTGAAGTGACAGCAAGCGGGGCCGTTGACCGCCCTCCCTGCTCCATTAAAGGCGCGTGGGAATCGACCCGCACGCGCGCGACTACCCACGTCCCGTGCGCCTGTCATGCGCTCTGCAATATGCATGTAGCAAACGTGGTGCAAGGGGCGGGCGCGGTGGGACGCGTGGAACGACGGTTCCCGAGCGAGGGCAGTAAATGAGAGGCGGCCCTGCGGTCTCAAAGAGACACGCAAGCCGCCACTTTATTGTCCACCGCAAGGTGACGCCAGCATGCTTCCGTCATGCACGCACGCACGACCCCCACGTCACGCGTTCAACACGGGTCGTGGGGAAGCGCAGCGGACGGGACAGTGGCCGCGGTAAAAATCTGCCCCAACTGCCCGCGCACCGTTCTGGGCCTGGCCCAACAATGTACTACGCTCATGTATGACCCAGGCCCGGGGGCTCCCCTGTCGGTGTACAAAAATAGGGGCTCTCCTTTTGACCCATTTACTTGTGCACGGGCAGTCAGAGCCTCCCGCCACGGCCACGCATAGACATGGAAGGAAAGGGAAGCCGGAGGAGAAACCAAAGCCACAAGGCAAACAGGGCAACGAGAAGGACCAAGGCCACAAAGATCAGATAGGCGTAGTAGGTTCCCCGGCAAGGAACCTTGCCGGGGCGGCCTCAGCAGCCCCCGCAAGACCCTTGTCGGGGCAGCTCGCCCACGCCGGCCGAAGTGAGCCACCCTTGAGCCCACCAACGCTAGACAAATGCGTTGGACAGGGCTCCGGAGGCACCTCCGTGGTGGTATGCAGATCTTTGTGAAGACATAGAATGCTCAAGATCAAATGAGGATAGCAACTATCCTCATCGAAGAAACCCACGAGACCCCCGGCAAGATCCTTGCCGGGGAAGTTAGCGCGGCACGGCAAGGCCTTGCCGGGCCACCTGACGAGACCCTCGCCAAGCGCACCGGCAGGGCGACTGCCAGGCCCGCACCAGCCAAGTCTTCACCGCCATTCGCATGCAGCTGCCAACCCAGCCAGCTGGGCAGGCACCTGCGTGGCAACATGCAACCCTTCGTGGAGGCTCCACCACCGCGCCACCTCAGCTGCTTGCCTGCCTACATTGCACTGCATGCACCGCTGGCCAGGGCACGTGTCGAAGCGAGGAGGAGCGGCGACTGACGAGACGGGCCTTGCTCCTGTCCCCAATAAAGTGAAGGGACACCTAAGCCTCGCATTAAATGTGTCTTGTCCTGTAGTACCCGCGATAAGCTCGCAACGCTGTAGCACTTTCCACCTCCTGTGTGCCACTGTGGCAGCCCCTTTCGTCTATAAAAGGAGGCTCATGGCACACTGAGAAAGGATTCGGCTCTTTGGAACCACACAGCACCTAGAGCTAGTTCAAGAGCTCAAGAACACTAATACATCCACCAAAGCAGGATCGTAGGGTTTTACGCATCTTTGCGGCCCGAACCTGGGTAAATCCCCCTTGTGTTGTCTGCTAGTCCCGCTCTCCCCCCGATCCCCGCGCCCCGCAACCGTAGAAGGGATTCCAGTGATCCCATAGGTGTCGTTTCCCACCGACACAGTTGGCGGGAGGGACATTTCAGCCCCCGCTCCTTTCCACACCTCCTTCGGCCGCCGCCCGCCACAGGTTCCGCCCGTCCGCCGCCGCCGATTCCGGCCAAATCTACGTGCGGAATCGCGCCTCCGGGGCGTCCCTCACCCTCCACCACCGCTAGGCTGCACCCCCCCCCCCCCCCGCCCCGGATCCGGCAAGAAGAGCCGCTCCTCGTCGCTATCGCTGCCGGTGATCGACCGCCCTTGAACCGCCCCTCGTCGCCACCGGTTAGTGTTTTTTGTGCTTCGTGTCGAGTGGTCCGCAAAGTTGGTTGACGCGGCGTGCGCTTCTCGTTCATGTAGATGGAATTGAGCCCGTGCGAGAAGTTTTTGCTCTCCGATTCGTCCGATTCGGACGACTCGGATGTTGAGATGATGCTGTCAAACTTTCGGCAACAAATATTGGTGATGGCTCTTGCCGTCAAGGAGCACGAAGACGAGAACCGAAAGAGGCGGTGAGGATCGACCGTCGGGCATCTTTGCATTCCTCCGAATCGCCATCTCGGGAACGAGATGTTGATGCAAGACTATTTCGCGGAGAATCCAACGTATCCACCGCACCTCTTCCGGAGAAGGTACCGAATGCGCCGATCCCTCTTTGTGAAAATTGTTCAAACTTGCGAGGCAAATTGTCGGTATTTTACTCAACGAAGAAATGTTGGACAATAACAAACTCATTTTTCCATTCATTTGTATTTGTATTTGGGACAAATTTTGTATTGCATTATTTGTATCTGTATTCGGTGATTTGAATAGTTATTTGTAATGTGCATGATTGTTGTATTGTGTTGCTATTGATAATTATGATGTGGTATTGATATTTTGCGGTCCGGCGGGATGCGGGATGCAGCGGCGAAAGAGCAAACCCCGCAAAGCCGACCCGTAAAAAAGTATATTCCGCGAATATCCTTTTATACGGGTCCGTTTGGGGGGTCTGCCTCTGCGGTCGTCCGTGCCGGCCCACAATGACGTTTTTCCACGAACTGCAAACGTGTTTTGCGGGCCGGCGGGATGCGGGGTCTGCTAGAGTTGCTCTAAGATTGCTAGGCTAATCTATACCTAATATTAAAGGACGTAAGCTTTCATAGTTCTCCATACGTCATCCCATTTATATCCGTTGATTTTGTTTTAACCATAAAGATTGACGGTTGATATTTTCTGAAATAAACAAAGGGTCATGAGGTGTTTCCAGGTCGCATCGCTGGTTCCGTCTGCTCGTCCATCACGTAACCAACATCGTAAAGCTAATCCCCTTGATTTTCTCCTCCGAAATCCCCTTGCCAGATTTCTTCTCAAATTGAAGAACATCACGTCAGCAAGGTGCAGCCATTGGAGGGTGAGCGTAAGCTCCACGTTGCTGGCAGAGGACGAGCCAGCCGACCCAAGGTTCGCCGCCGACGAGTTTGACCACTTCCGTGGGATGAGGCATGGCTTTCCATGACAATCGGCGTAGGCGGGCACCTCAGCGTCGGCAGCTTCGGCCTGATACTGCGGAAGCACGGCCTTGCCATGGATCACGTCCTCGACGCCTTCATGGTGGATACCACGGGGAGGCTCCTGGACAAGGCCGCTATGGGGGAGGACACTTCTAGGTCATCCCAGGCGGCAGGGGCGGGAGCTTCGGCATCGTGGTGTCCTGGAAGCTCCAGCTCGTGTGCGTGTCCGCGACCCTCACCATGTTCATCGTCAATCGGCCAAGAAACGAATCCGCCAGCGATCTCATCACCGAGTGACAACATATAGCGCCGGCTTTGCCCCGCGGCATCATCCTCCGGGTTGTCGTGCAGAACCAGGATGCGCTGTTCGAGTCCCTGTACCTCGGCAGGTGCTCAGGCGTCGTCGCGACAATGATCAAGATGCTCCAGGAGCTCGGCGTGACGCGACACAAAAGCATCAAGATGAGCCTAGATCAAGTCCATCCTCTTTTTCGCGTTCTACTGCACAAGGAAGCCAAAGGAGCTTCTCCTGGACAGGGGCACCAAGCCCGACAGGTACTTCAAGGGCAAATCAAACTTCATGGACGAGCCCATCCCTCCGGGACAACACGTGGAGCTGGTTCCCGGAGGACGGGGACGGGCTTCTCATCCTCGACCCCTTTGGCGGCAGGGTAGGCCTCATCGCGCCATCGACGAGGCCGTTCCCGCACCGACGCATGCTGTACAACCTGCGGTACTACGAGTTCTGAACTTCTGGCGGTACAACATGACGGAGACGTCCGAGCAGCATATGGGTTGGATCAGGGGCTGCACTGGGAGATGGAGCCCTATGTCCAAGAGCCCGAGGGGCACGTACGTGAACTAAAGTACTTGGACCTCAGCGTGAGCAAGTATGGTGGTCTCAGCGCCAGGACCAGCTATGAGAAGGTGAGAGTTTGGAGTGAGGCGTACTTCAAGGATAACTTTAAGAGACTTGCGGCGGTGAAGGCCAGGTAGATCCCACTAATTTCTTCAGGACCGAGCAGAGCATTCCTCCTCTTCGATTATCAGGTGGCAATGGCACGACGCGGAATTGCAATGGCACATCTACGGCCATGACCCCTTTGCTGTCCGCGTGCACCTCGACATGCAAATTAAATCCTTCTTCAGCTGGCTGGGTCGTTTTTGTTCCAAAATTCAGATGCCTAAGGCCTGACCTCATCTACGCCCATGACCCCTCTGCAATCGCACATCTACTGCATGGTGTGATTGTGATCTGTGTAATGGGTGCAGAGTGGAAGGGGTTGTCGTTCCGTTCAGCAGGGGGTGCAGCTTCTACGGCTGTGAGTCCAACCCGCATTGATAGCAGCAGATTCAGATGGTTTATGCACATTCATTCATCCGCTCACGAAATCGATTCAAATTTTGAGGTACGATTTTCCACCTTGCAAGGTTTGTGATATCTTACATATTGCAACTCTATCATCTTTCAATACCATGATATGCATGCATCTCTCTTTGGTTCTCAAATAAGAACCGCGAGTCTTTCACTTTGCACGGTAGAGAATGTGCAGTGTAAAGTCGGTGCTGTAAGTATAAAGTGTACGCAGATCAAGATGCAAGTTTGTTTAATTTTGACTCCAAGCATGATAGACTAGATAATTAGAGACAAAGATCTTGGGTAAAAATATAGCAAAAATATAGTCATATAGGCCAGGTTATCTTCTAGCAAAAATATAGCCGTAATTTCTTCTCTGTCCATTCCTCTTTCTTTCTTCTGTTTTTTTTTCCGCAACGCCGGGCTCCCCTGTAAGATGATTGTAATGAGATATATTAGTAGTGATTGGACATTCTGTATTTTGTGATGTACATATACTGAAGGATATTAGCATTGTCTTTGAACTGTTATTTGTTGAATCAGCAACATCCTATTAGGGACATCGTCAGCTGCACACATACTGATGCTTAACTGCTGCTTTGACTTATTTGGATAGCATCAGTGGTCGGACGTGTATGTGCATAATTGTTTGCAAAAATGTGCCATGGTTTCGGTGTGGAAATTGGATAATATATCTTATGTATATGCATGTTTATTCACGCAACTCCATGGCTTTGTGCTTCATCCAGTTGATCCATTTGTATGATGCGTATGCTCATTCATGTGCTGTCATAATGACTCCTCACCGGTCCGGTCAGTGTTTTTGCCAGACGGCGGTCGTACGAGAGGAAGACATTTAGGTAAATCCGAGAACTAGCGTTTACCTATTTTTTTAGGTAAAGATGATTATTCATATTTAGTTGCTTCTTTATTTTCAGAGCAAATTAAAATTTGCAACTAATCAATTATTTATTTGTTTTCATAAGATTTTAGTGAGAAGAATATTATAAAACACATTTTTTATCATTATTTTAGCTCTTTTTGTCATCCATTGCAATTACATCACACGCCCACAAACACATGGAGACTGTGTCTTGCATAAAAATATCATGTCCGACTGGCCTACCTAGCTAGGGGTGGCATCTGTTTTCATACATACTGGAGAGAGATGAAAGGGTGAAAAAGCAACATCACACGTGGGGTGCCATGTGAAATTGAGGACGTGAAGTCATGTGTGTTTATTTGGTTAGTGTCATGTGCTGTTTTTTTCTTCTTCTCCAATTGCAGTGCATGGGTATGTTTCCTACGTAAAAGTTTCTAATTAGAAAACAGTACATCATGATGTTCCCTCTTAGTTCATTAAAAAGTACCTTATGTGAGATTTTCATTGGTTTGTGCAATGTTTCATTTTTGGCTAGACAATTAGCTGCATAGGATCATCTTACGTCCACACATCGGCTCGCTCTGCCATAATAAGTATTTGTTTATTGCAAAATCAAAAGTACCCCTGTGCATTCTCTATTTTCTGTATGTGTATATGAAAGAAGAGGCTATTTGTTTTTTGGACATTGTGTCATTGCGCAGAAAGTTTGTGCTATTACGCATAATTAGTTTTTCTAGAAAATGTGGTATTTGGTAATTTTACTTCAATGTTGTAGTTAAAACAGTTACATATCTAAGCATTTGCCCATAAAAAAGCAGCCCTAGCGCTAGAGTCGGACACCAGTGGTTGTGTGAGCATCAACAATTGTGGACATGGAAGCTTCCAGTAGAAGATTTGAAGCACTAGCACGCGGCTAGCCCTTGAGTGAGTTGTCAATGGTAACGACAAGGTTGGTGTCTTCATGTCATCCTTGCATGGTTTGTAAGCCGGTGGTATTCACAACGGTGCATTGAAGTCATCGGGTGCGAGGATGGAGGGGAAGTGATACGACAAACTCAGCTACATCCGGTTGGGTCGAGTTTGTACTACATTTGCCCCGATCTCATGTCATCTTAATGTTTTTTTTCCTTAGAAATCATTTTGCTAGCTCATTGGCATAATTAAAGTTAATGTTGTCCACTCAAGTTAATTTACCTGATACAGTAACCCATGTCTAGAGCTCACACTGCAATTCATAATTCATCTTTTTTGTCATAGGTGATCATTCTTTGATTCATATGAACTGGTATTTTCTCCCGTAGCAACGCACGGGCATTTGTGCTAGTTATCTTTAAGGACGCAACCTCACTCGTTTCTGTTCCATTTTTCCCCTTCACAGATTTTCCCCTTAGGGCATGTACACCTTGAGTCTGCAACAATCCTCCACGTCAACTATAGACTGTAGTAAAAACGACCTCTACAACACATCGTCTATTTCTCATCTGTAGCACCCCGAAATTATAGGATCTAAAAAGGAAATCTGGCATCATGGGATAAAGCAGTTGGGAGGGGAAACGGGAAATTAGTGATGGCTAAGCGTACAACGGTGAAAAAGCTATCGGTACATAGCGATATTTGTGGGATTCGACCGTCTGCCAAATTACACACACCCTTCTTCTCTCTCCCTATTCTCTCTTTTTTTTTAAAGAAAGTTCGAGCTTTATTCATTAGAAATAATCATTACATCATTTATGAGGATTGGTACAATTGCATTATGTGGTTCCTCAAACCAATCAGAAATGAATGAAAATCTAGCCAACATGGCAAGTTCATGAGCAACTTTATTTGCTTCCCTATTACAATGCTCGAATCTAGAAATAGGAAAATCGCAAGCTAAGTGAAAACATTCATCAAAAATTGCAGCTGCTGCCACCGACGATCGTCCTCCTTCGTTCATGGTCTCGATCACCTCCATATTATCCGAGTTAATAGTTATGCGATTACAACCCGTCCTTTGCGCAAGCGATAGGCCAAATTTTAACGCCAAAGCTTCAGCCATCAACACATCTGCACACCAGTCAATCTTACCATTCCCGCACCGATGAACCTACCTTTGTCATCTCTTAAGACAACCCTGATCATACCCCTGAGAAGGTCGTGATCAAAAGAAGCATCAACGTTAAGTTTAACAAATCCCGTCGGGGGATTAGACCATCCTCCTCTTTTAATGGAAGCCTTCGGCGAGGAGGCATTAACAAAATTGGCAGCGAGAGCGCGTATCCCCATGGATATCTGTTGTGCATTCTGAGTAGTCTCATTGTGTACCAATTTGCGTGTTTCCCACCACAAGTACTAGGCTGATATGGCAATCATGTCACGCACATTACGAGTGCCCATAATACATAGTTCCTGATCTGGTAATGAAAGTAAATATTCCAAGATTGCCTCACCCGCATAGTCTATTTTACAAGCTCTGTCGATAATATCGTTCATCCCTAGTCTTCTCCAGACTTCTTTTGCTCTGTCACATAGAAACAACAAATGTTTTGTGTCTTCTAGCCCAGATGAGCAGGCAGGACACTTAAGCGAGACTTTCACATGTCTATTAGCTAAGTTAACACGCACGGAATAGTGTCGTGAAGTGTACGCCAAATAAATATTTTAACCTTTGCTGGACAAGCAAGTTTCCAAATCCTCGCCCAAATAGGATTGACCGTGGTACGTCCCATCCCATTGGTATGTCGTAACTTGCTCCCATATTGGTGGTCCCATTCCACAAAATAAGCAGACCGAACCAAAAAAATCCCATTTTTTGTGAAATTCCAAGCTATGAAATCTGGCATATCATGTTGCGACATCGGGATCGTAAGCACTCGCTGAACATCAATAGGCCATAGAGTCTGTCTGAGAAGATCTTCATCCCAACTATTTAGGATTGGATCAATCAAATCTGCTACCTTCCGTAGCAACTGCCCTCCCTTAGGGGTAACAATTTTGCGGTTTGCACAATTTGGAATCCATGCGTCCTCCCAAATGTCAATATTCTGCCCGTTTCCCACTCGCCAAATATGACCACGCTTCAGGGAGCTCACACCCGCCATAATACTTTGCCAGGTGAAGGAAGATCCCTTCTTCAGGTCAGTGTTCAACAAGTCACCGTCAGGATAGTATTTGACTCTCAAAATAATAGCACATAGAGAATCCGGATTCTCGAGAAGACGCCAAACCTGTTTAGCAAGTAGAGCCAAATTGAAACAATGGATATCCCGAAAACCCATTCCTCCTTGGTTCTTGGGTACACACATTTTCCACCAAGCCATCCAATGCATCCTCCTTTGGTTGTCCTCATCTCCCCACCAGAAATGCGCCATCGCGTCAATAATTCCTTTGCAATTTTTTTAGGAATTTTAAAGACCGACATTGCATAGGTGGGAATAGCTTGAACAACCGCTTTAAGTAAGATCTCCTTTCCTCCAGCCGACAGAAGTTTTTCCTTTCAGCCACTAATTCTCTGAACAATATGATCAATTAAGTATTGGAAACAATCGGTTTTATCTAAACCCACATTGGCCGGCAGTCCTAAATATTTGTCATTCAAGGCCTCAGTCATTATATTGAGAATTGTACACATTTGTTCTCTAGTGTCCACTCCCATATTAAGGCTAAAAAAGATGCTGGATTTGTCGACACTGACCATCCCTATTCTCTCTCTTCCACGTAATAAAAAATCTCACGTGGCATGGGCTATAGACGGCTGAAGACTGAAGAGGACCGAGCCAGAGGTGAGATGGCTCCGTGCTCTGGCGATTCCGCTGGCGATCCCGCTGCTCCCGTCGCCCCGCCGCGGGAGCTGCCCCCCTCCGCCTCCCTGGCTGTCTCCTCCGGCGCGGCTCCGGTGCCGCCCCCCTTGTCGGGCGTTTCCTCCGCCGCCGCCCCAGCGCTTCAGTTCCGCTAGGTGGACTGTGCCGAGGACGCCCCATTCCCCCCTCCCCCTACTTCCCCTGCCCCCTCGCCCCTTCTCTCCGCCCGTCGGGGCTCTCTGCCTCGCCGGCCGGGCAGCTCAGCCCCCCACGCGAGGGGTTTTGCTACCGGCAGGCGGGCGCCACCGTCGCCGCCATCGCCTCCCTTGAGCCCGGCCAGGGCGGGAGGCCCTTAAAGGCGGGGCCTTGGCTGGTCGGCCCTCGCGCCGCCGGTGCGGGCTCGCCTGGGGCGTGGCCGGCCGCTCCGACCAGGGCACCGCCCGCTCCTCCTGGCGTCGCCCGGCGGTGGAGGCCCGGCCGCCGCCCCCCCTCCCCCCCGTCGGCCTTCTCTTCCCTCCCCCTTCTCCCGACTCCGGCCCTCCGTTCCTCCCCGTTCCGCTTGTTCATCGCCCACTTTGGGTCCTCGGGGCTCCAGGTGTGGGCCGTCCGGGGGGTCTCCGTGATCCTGGCCGCCCGTGCCGGACCTGCACCGGCGGCGGTGACGGCGGCCTCCCCTGGTAGGGTTCCCCCCGAGCTCCCGCTCTCCCCCGGCGCGTGGATCGTCCTGCGGTGATGGCTGGGCTGCTGGGCCCTGGCCCACCTCGGCCGCTGGGCCCAGATCGGGCCTGGCCTGCTCGCCCCACCTCCTCTCCCCCGGGCCGGCCCAGTCCGGGTGGGCCGGCTGCGTGCCCTAGGCCCAGCGCGGGCGGTTTTCCCTCGGTGTGGCTCCCGTGCGGCCTTGCTCTTCCTCCTCCCTCCTGCGCCGCACCGTCGTCCTCCCCGCTGCTCTCCCCCCGACGCCTCCCTTGCTACCCCAACTACGCTCTCCGTCCCCCCTGCCGCCCGTCCGGCGCGAAGAGGAGCTCCGGCAGGAGCTCCACGAGCTCCGAGACGGCCGCCGCTCACCCGCGCGTCGGGAGGACTGAGGCCGGTCCCGGTCATCTCGGCCGGCCACTTCGGGGGATTGGCGATCTCGCCGGAGATCCCCATCGCCTCCACCTCGCCGTGGGCGTTCTCCATCCCCATCCCGGTTGGCACGCCCCAGCTCCCCCCGTCCCCGGGATGGGATCCTGCCTACCCCGGCACCCTGCATTTACGTGCCTCCTCACGCCACCGCCCCCGTGGCTTCCGTGCCGGTCCCTGCCCCTGGTGGTGGTACCGCCCGCGGTCGTTCTGGGACGGCCAAGAAGAAGAAGAGGCGGGGTGTTCGCGGTGCTCCGCCCGTGCCCCCTTCCACGGTTCTAGGCTCCCCCACCACTCATGGACCCGTCCCGGGTCTTCCTCGCCCCCCCCCCTGCTTCAACTGTGGGGTGAGGGGACACTCGCAAGTCAACTGCGTCAACCCCCAGTGCTGCTACCTCTACAAGGACCCTGCCCACCCCGCTCTCCTGTGCCCGGATAGACCGGTGGTGCCGGAGCTCATGATGTACGGGCACGGGATCGGGGGTTTGGGATTCTTCCACCTTGAGGTCCCCGACGCTCCTCCGCCATCTCCCTCCCTACAGGCTATCGTCACGGTCGTCGATGGGGTGGCATCCCCGGGAGATGATCGAGGCGGAGCTCAACCATCTCTACCGTCACCAGTGGGACTGGGTGGTCACCCCCACCGCCGGCCACATCTTCTCCGTCGTCTTCCCCGACTCCGTCAGCTACGGCTACGCGACGCGCAGTGGCCGGATCACTCTCGCTCTCAACCAGCTGGTTGTCGAGATCTCCGAGCCGGTCCTCGACGCCCAGGCCGTGGCTGTCCTCGACACCGCTTGGATCCTCATATCCGGCCTCCCCGATATTGCGCGGTCCGAGCCCGTCATCCGCCGGATGTCCCATCTCTTGGGCAAGGTGGTGGCGGTCGATGAGCTCTCTCTGCACAAGGAGGAGGAGGTCCGGGTCAAGGTCAAGTGCCTCGACTCCTCCAAGCTTCACACCTCAGTCCGTGTTTTCTTCAACGACCAGGGCTTCGACCTCAGGATCGCCCCCGAGCCCCCCAACCACATTGGGCGCCCCCGCTCCTTCGACGTCGGCCTCCCCGGTGGCAACCCGGGGGCCGGTGGGGATTACCACGGCCGCCACCGCTCCCGCTCCCGCTCCCACCGCTCGGATGAGGATGGGGCGGCGGAGGACTCCCGCTCCCCGTCCCCTTCGCCCCCCCCTCCTGCCGCGGGGGGCAAGGGCCGCCAGGCCGCGCCCAGCCTGCCCCCTGGTGGACCTCCGCTCTCTGCGGCGGCATCCTCTGAGGGGAGCGACATCTCCAGTGTGGGATTGGTGGTCTGCCCGGCCTCCTCCCCGCGCTCCCCCGCCTCGCCCCCCCCCCCTTCGAGCGGGACTCGGCGGTCCTGTCCCTCGGCCTACTCCCAGATGCTCCGGCGGCGCCCTCGATGGGGATGTCGCCCCCTATGGTGGACCTCCCCCCTTCGGCATCACCGCCCCCCGCCGCCGCCTCCCCTTCTCGGCCTGAGGCTCCGCCTCCCTCGCCGCCCCCGCGGGCTGCTCCTGCTGCGGGCCACGAGGCCGTCCCTGGGTCGATGCCCCCGCCCTCTGCGTCGTCGTCTCCAGCTCCGCCCCTCCTCGGCTGCTCTGGGCCCGCTCTTCTGGCCTCTCCTGCGACGACTCTGCCACGGGAGCGAGAGGCTAGGGTTCTCACTCCCATGGCTGCCCATCCCCCCCCCCCCCCCCGCTCCGCCGCCTACTCCCGTCGCGGCCGGTCGACCTCCTCCCCGGTGATTGCTTCCCGCCGGAGTGCGAGGCTGGATGCTGCTCACCTTGAGGGCAGCCCGGCTTTGCCCATCCCCGAGCGGGCGGAGCTACGCGCTGCTGCTCGTAACCTGGAGCCAGGTACACCTTCTGTTCCCCCTCTGCTTCGTCTTGTTCCTTTTGTGCGCTTGAGTCTATTCCTCTGGGCAACCTCGCCAAGGTGGCCGCCGACTCCGTGATCATTTTTAGAGGGGAAGCTGGGCCCCCTTTAGCCCAGATCGCGGCTATCAGAGCTCGCGAGATTCTTGATGGGAAACTCGCGGAGGCCCGTGCGGCTCTCCTCTTGCCTCCCCCCTGCGGTTGGGGTGGCCCCCCCACCGTCTGCGCCGCGGCTGACGGCACCCCCTCCCCTGCGGTCGGGGAGGAGATCTGTGGTCGCACTCGTTCCCGCACAGTGGCGCTCCATGCGCAAAGCGCCTCTCGTGTCCTGGGGTCAAGCAGCCCCCCAATGGCGCCTTAATGCGAGCTCTATTTTGGAACATCCGCGGTTTCGGCCATGATGGTCGTCGCCGCCAACTTGTGGAGTACATGCGAGAGGAGCACATCGACATAGTAGCCGTTCAAGAAATAATGCGACACGATTTCTCGCTCCCTGAGCTTGACCATCTGAGCTCCCACCTCTTTGCGTGGCATTGGCTCCCTTCTAGTGGGAGCACAGGTCACTCGGGTGGCATCCTTTTAGGTGTGAAGGATGCCACCTTCGAGGTGGGTAGCATGGATCGGGGAGAATTCTTCATCAGCATGGAGTTGTTCGAGAGATCTCTCAACTTCAAGTGGGAGGTTATCATCGTCTACGGGCCTGCCGACCATAGTACGTCGGCCGCCTTCCTAGAGGAGCTCCACCGGAAGATCTCGGCTGCCTCCCTTCCTGTGGTAGTGGGCGGCGATTTTAACCTCCTGCGCGTGGCGGAAGACAAGAGCAATGATAATGTCTGCTTTGCGCGGATGCAAATGTTTAATGACTTCATTGCTGACCTCGCCCTCTGGGAGATCGATAGGATTGGTGCCCGGTTCACCTGGACCAATCGGCAAGCCTCCCCGACCCAGTCTGTCTTGGACAGGGTCTTAGTGTCCCCGGATTGGGACCTCCGCTATCCCCTAGCCTCCCTTCGCGCCATCACTTGGATTGGCTCGGATCATGTCCCCCTACTTCTTTCCTCCATGGACGAGCGTCCGCTGGTCACCCCTCATTTCCACTTTGAGACTTTCTGGCTCTCTCAGGCTGGATTTACCGACGCTGTCTGCGCTCGGTGGATCGAGGCTCGGGCCCACCCCCACCCTCGACCTCCTTCGGCCATTGACGCATGGCACTTCTGTGTGAAATGTGGCAGGCAGTTTATGAAGGGTTGGGGGCAAATTTGGGTCGAGATGTCAGGGAGCGTAAGAAGGTGCTTCTATCCGCGATTCAGGCCCTCGACCTTCCCCTGTCGATGGTTTGGTCCATCCGCGTACCCCGGAAGATTCGCATCTTCATGTGGCAACGGATTCGCGCTCGGGTCCCGTCCGGAGTGGAGGTCCGCAAGCGCAATGGCCCGGGTACTGGCATCTGTCCGCTCTGTGGTGTTCCCGAAGACTCGAACCACATTTTCTTCTCTTGCGTCTCCGCCCAGTTCCTGTGGAGCTACTTTCGCGAGGTGGTCGGTGGAAGTTGGTGCCACACCAATTTCCCGGACTTATTTGCTGAACTCCAGCTGTCCCCCGCGTCCTCTCGCCACATTAGGTGGCTTGAGGTTGGGGTCCTCGCCTGGACCCTCTGGACTGTTCGCAATAAGCTTGTGATCCAGCTTACTCCCCTTCAGCGGGCTACTGACGCGCTCTTCAAACTCTCGGGTTTCTCGCAGCTTTGGCGGCCGCTTAGCCGCCCCCCGGACCGCGACGCCATCTCAGCCCTCATAGCCGACCTTCGCTCGATGGCCGTCCGCCTGTCATCGCCGCCTCCTCCGCCACCGCCGGATCCAGACTAGTGGCTTCCTTCGACCGGCGTGTGTTGTTTTCTTTTTATTTTTCTAGGCTTGTTGAGCTGTGCCCTCAGCAGAACCTCTGTACTTTGCCGTGAGACTTGGGTGGGTGTGTGTGGACATGATTCTGTTTGTATGCTCTGTGGCAGTGTGCTTTATATATAAAGCGGGGCAAAAGCCTTTTTCGGTAATAGACGGCTGAGTGGATGCCGTTGTACATGCCCTTATTCCCACTCCAGTAGCCGGCCTCCTCGTGCTGCCTCACTGCCTCCTCCAACCGCACCTAGAGTGGAGCTCATATGTGCCACGAGCCAGCCCAGCTGCTGCCGCCCCTCTCCTCCTCTCTCTCAGCTTTTCCCTTATCCTTCTTCACTCTCTCTAATCTTTGTTTTCTGCAGTGAAGGGAGCCGCCAAAGAACAACCCGCGTCACTCCGTCCACCTTGGAGCTCGCCACCGCCGCCGGGCCAGCCACCTTCCTGTCGGTGTCGTGCTCCTCCGCGTCAATCTGAACAACCCCAGCATCCCCACCGCCCTTGAGCTCTGCCCGCCTCCGGCCGGCCACCGCTCCATCGGCCTCGTCCTCCTTCGCATCGATCTGTCCGCCCCTTTGCCGGATCTACGTCGGAGCAGCCGGATCTGCTGCCTCTTGCATGTCCTGCCGTCGGGAAGAGGAGGACGCTCGAGAGGAGCGCCCGTTTCCCCGGGACATGGGCCACGCAGCTGGCTCCACCCCAGTTACAACCTCCCTCCTCCCTCCCAACCCTAGCCACCCCTCCTTCTCACCCCCCGGCTCTTGCCTCCTCCCTCCTCCCTCCCAACCCTAGCCGCCCCTCCTTCTCACCCCCCTTCTTCCCTTCCTCGCCGCCGTCGGGCAAGCCCGGGGCGCCAAGGATGGTGGCGGCGGGGCCTCGGTTGCCCTGCCTCTGTGTGGGGAACCCTGGATCTAGAGCGGCGGCTCCATCGGCATGGTACGCTAGCTAGCAGCCGTGCGGACGGTGGATCTGGTGACCCGGCCGCGCGGCCAGTGGGATCCGGTGGTCGTTGGCGGCCGGCGGCAGCTTCTGCGATGGCCAGTGCGCGCGATCTGGCGCCTCCCCTCCTCCCCTGTTTGGCGTGCGGGCCAGCCTAGTCGGGCCACGCTTTCTTGGGTCGCCAGTTCTGTACAGAAGGCGCTGCTGGTGGCGGGGATCTAGTTCGGGCGAAATCCCTGGTCGGCCATGGCCGACCCCGTCGATGGCGACGCCTGATGGCGTCGTTCCCCTCCTTGGAGGCATCGGTATGGACCGATCCCCTCACTTCCCCTTCCCCTAGGTCTCCCGGGCGAAAGCACTAACTTTGTTGGGCGGCGACGGCGCTCACGACACTGTTCCCTTCTTGAAGGCGCCGCTTTGGGAACCTTGGGGGTGGGTGGCGCTTGTGGGTGGTAGGCGACGGCGGTGGTGCGGCCCTATCCCAGCATGAATTTGCATCTGTTGCTTGGAGATGGACTCGTGTAGGTGGAGGTCGTCGTTTAGCGTCATGGTGGCGTCGATGGTGGAGGCACCTGCCAAAGTTGGCACCTCAATCTGCTCTGAAGATGGACCAGTGGAAGATGGTGGCGACGACACATGTGAGTACGTCGGACCGTTTTGTGCCCCGGACCCGGTACGTGGCTCGGTCGGGGCCTGCGGCTTTAGATGTTAGGCTTAGGTGAGAGGTCTGGGTATTTGGCACACCTTGCACCCCTTCAGCATATGGATTGGAGTAGCCGTGCCAAGATGGCGGATTCAGGCATATTGTTGTACTATTTTGTAAGGTCCTCGAGAATAATCAATAAAATGGTTGCATACATCTCCCAGATGCAGAGGTCGGGGGTCATCCTCCTTTTCTAAAAAAAAACTGGCTCCATCCCTACTGCAGGTCTTCAAGCAACCTCGGCTCTCTCTGTGTCAACTCTTTCATCCTCCGTGTTGTAGACAACTCAAATCCATGTCGCACACTCCATTGCTTGGTGTTGGAGAGCATGTTGTCGATTGAGAATGATACGACGGAGGAGTCCGGAGAGGACTGGCAGCGGCGTACAGGTCATAGACCGTCGACGAGCTCGCGGAGGCATGGAGGTCCGGCAGCCATGGCTTCGTGCAAGGAGAGAGAGAGGGAGAGGGAGGGATGTGATAGATAAAACCGAAGGGAGGGGAGGGAAGGAGAGGAAGGCAGGGCAGAGCGTTGGTACGGCGGCGACACTCCGGTGGCCGGCCTGCGCGTGGCGGCGGGGAGGCTCGAGCGCGAGCCCGCGCGTGGAGGCGCTGTGTGCGGTCGGCGGCGGCGGACCCTGGCAATTGCAGGGTGTTTTTTGTTAAAATGATTTTATCAGATTCACTCATAATAGGACTGCGGGTTGAATATCTAAAAACACAAGGGCTTTTCTGCAAAAATGCCGACAACGACCGACCAGAAGCATTGCGCCCTTTTTATTATTATTAGGGAAAGATTTGGGAGTTTATTGGCCAGGCATTTGTAAATCTATTTATTTTACTATCTTAACATTCAGGCTCCTATCATGTCTCGGCATTTGCAAAAAGGGGGTACCTATCACTACACTCCTCCCTCTGATGTCATGAAAATCATCATGGGTGTAATTTCCCAAGATCATTGTATTACATTCGTATTTAACAATTCTATATCTTGCGCATTAACTCATGAGTAGTACTGCTGTATAGCTACTATAGGTGCTGTAGAGCATCGGGAGGGAGGGTGCAGGTGCAGGTGCAGGGGAGAACTGTATGAGCTCTGTCTCCGTGGAGCAAGCAAGGAGGCATTCAAATGCAGTATGTGTGAGCAACAGAAACCGGACGGACGCGGCATGAATGCCCTCCAGGGCCCTTTGCTTGGCCAACTGTACTATTATCGAAAAAGGCTTTCGCCCCGCCTTATAAATAAAGCAAACCATCCGAGAGCACACATACAAGGACTAGTCCACACACATCCAAGTCTCGCAAATAAGTTCAGAGGTTCTGCTGAGGGCACAGCTCAACAAGCCCAGAAAAAAGAAAAAAGCCGGAGAGCGGGACAAGCGTCTAGTCAGGTTCCTGCGGGGGCGGTGGGGGCGGCGGGGACAGATGGACGGCCATCGAGCGAAGGTCGGCGATGAAGGCGGAGATGGCGTCACGGTCCTGAGGGCGGCTAAGCGGCCGCCAAAGCTGCAAGAAACCAGAGAGTTTGAAGATAGCGTCAGTAGCTCATAGTAGGGGAGTGCGCTGTATCACAAGTTTATTGCAGATCATCCAGAGGGTCCAAGCAATGACCCAATCTCAAGCCACCTAATGTGGCGAGACGTCAAGGGAGAGTTCTAGAGTTCGGCAAATAAGCCGGAAAAGTTGGTGTGGCACCAATTTCCACAGACCGCTTCGTGAAAGCAGCTCCGAACGAATTGAGCGGACACACAGGAGAAGAAGATGTGATTCGAGTCTTCGGGGACACCGCAGAGCGGGCAGATGCCAGTGCCTAGGCCATTTCGCTTGCGAACCTCGACCCCAGACGGGACCCGGCCGCGAATCCATTGCCACATGAAGATCCGGATCTTCAGAGGCAGGCGGATGGACCACACCGTCGTAAGGGGGGGAGGGGTGGAGGAGGGAGCGATGGCCAGGTAGAGAGACTTGGTGGAAAACTGGCCAGAAGGCTCCAGGCGCCAACACACCTGGTCGGGTCCACCATCCACCATCAGCTCGTGGAGGGCAACACAGTCCAGTAACTCACGCCAAGCGGCTGACTCCGGGGGTCCAAATGGCCTCCGGAAGGCGAGGCGCCCTAAGTCAATAAGGGCCCTCTCGACGGAGATCACAAGATCGACCGAGATGGAGAAGAGGCCGGGAAAGCGCGCCGCGAAGGGGGCGTCTCCGGCCCACCGATCAAACCAGAACAACGTCGACGCCCCGGAACCCACCGAGATGGAAGTCCCGATGCGGAGAACCGGAAGAAGCTGGACGACCGACTGCTAGAACTGAGAGCCACCAGATCTCTGGCAGAAGGCGAGGGGTTGCCCGCGCAGGTATTTGTTCGGGACGATGCCAAGCCAGAGGCCACCGTGACCTTGGGAAATGCGCCAAAGCCAACGGGATAGGAGGGTGATATTCATGCGCTTAGAGCACATAATGCCAAGGCCTCCTTGTTCCCTGGGCTTGCAAATGTCAGGCCAACTGACCATATGATACTTCTGCTTATCATTGTCGCCTGCCCAGTAGAAATGAGACTGGACTTTGGCGATCTCATGGTGGAGAGTCTCGTGGAGGCTGTAGAAACTCATGAGAAACAAGAGGAGGCTGGAGAGGGAAGAGTTAATGAGAATTGTCCGGGCTGCCTTTGATAACCACCTCCCCTACCAAGGCCCCAAATGTACTATTGCAGCAGCAGTAGTAGAAAGGAGACTGTTTGCACATAGGGATACGTCTTACTACAGAAACTCATGAGAAACAAGAGGAGGCTGGAGAGGGAAGAGTTAATGAGAATTGTCCGGGCTGCCTTTGATAACCACCTCCCCTGCCAACGCCCCAACTGTACTATTGCAGCAGCAGTAGTAGAAAGGAGACTGTTTGCACATAGGGATACGTCTTACTACAGCTATTTTTTTAATTTCATATAGTAATCCTGAGAGCTTCAAATCCTCGTCCGTGGGTCCCTGATCACACCACGGACTTGGGTCCCCGATCTTACCCCCGTGTGAAATTTCATGAAAAAATACCAAAAAACGTATCCGCCGCGAAGGAAATGCTATGCGAACAAAAGTCCATCCAAACAGTGTTTTTCTGTACATATAATTTTTTTGTCTTTTTTGCCATGAGTACGCTTCCTGGTATTTTTTTTCACGAAATTTCACATGGGTTAGATCGGGAACCCAGGTTTGATATCCTAAAATTCCAAATTTTTTCCAAATTTCTCAATATTTTTTGAACGAAATGTTCGTACTGGGGTGCGGAGCACCTGAGAGCTCCAAATTCTCAGTCCCTTTCACAGGAAAATACATAGGAGCTCTTGGGTGCTCAATACTCCTATACGAAAATTAATTGTAAAAATACCAAAAAGAAAATCTGAATTTTGGGGATACCAAACTTGGGTCCCCGATCTTACTCCCGTGTGAAATTTCGTGAAAAAATACCAAAAAACGTATCCGTGACGAAGGAAATACTGTCCAAACAAAAATCCATCCAAACAGTGTTTTTTTATACATATAATTTTTTTATCTTTTTTGTCACGAATACGCTTCCTGGTATTTTTTCACGATATTTCACACGGGGATAGCTCCAGAACCCAGGTTTGATATCCCAAAATTCCAGATTTTTTTTTCAAATTTCTCAATATTTTTTTGAACGAAATGTTCGTACGAGGGTGCGGAGCACCTGAGAGCTCCAAATCCTCATCCATGTTTCACATCCTTACTTTAGCGACGTTCTTTTTTTTCCTTTTGTGAAACAAAACTGTGAATGCTATATTTATGCTGGTCGAGTGATCTAGATACCTTCTCAATCTGAATTCACTCGGTATTTAATTAAGATATTTTGCTACTACACGATACTGTTTACATCTTGTTTCTAAGGTTGGTCGTAGTGGTAGTATCATAAGCGGTATCATGCATGCCAACTAGACTTTTTGAATGATGTGGCACACAATTAAATAAGGAAAGAGATGATGTAGTATCATATCATGATACCGTATCATATTAAATGTTATACTACTTTGTGTTATGCATGGCAATTAATAAAGCAACCTAAGATACTAATTTATGATACTATGCATTACGGAAGTAGTATCATACATTAGTATCATATGCATGATACTAGTATATGGTACTCCCCATTACAACCAGCCTAAGCGGAAGCAAGGGCACATTAATTAAAAAGAATGTTCTTAAATATGCAGATGACACAACTCTATTCTTGGAAGATAATGTTTACCAAACTAATCATCTGAAAATGGGTGCTCAGGCACGAAAATCAACTACAATAAAAGTGAGCTCCTTGCATAGATACTTGAGGTTGTGGTGCCGGTAATTTCCCTATTAAGTACTCCCTCCGTTCCTAAATATAAGTCTTTGTAGAAATTTTACTATAGACTGCATACGGATATATATAGATGCAGTTTAAGTTTAGATTCATTCATTTTTCTCTGTATGTAGTCCACCTAGTGGAATCTCTACAAAGACTTATATTTAGGAACGGAGGGAGTATTTAGGTATCCTCCTCCATTACGACATGCTCACGACGGAAGAAACTTGTCTATCATAGATTTTTTTTTTTGAAGGATAGGAGGCTGGAGAGGCAAGCTTCTCTGTTATAGAGGTAGACTCATACTTAATAGGAAAAAATACTTCATCGACACTTTCCTGGTTAGTATTCCTATTTACCTGATCTCCCTTTTCAAATCCTCTAAATGGGCCACTGAACTAATAAATACTCAAACCGTTTTTTTTAAAATGCAGCAAATTACTGGCTTCGATTAGATTTAGCAGAAAGCAGCGGAAGAACAACATGGGGAGAATTCGAAGATCAAAAGAAAAAAGAGAAACACCAATCCTATTAGTTGCAGAACAACACTACACTTACACCGCGGATCGCCATCCACCCACAACAAGGCAACGCAGCTCCGACTCCGACATTGAACTACGGAGAACTACGCAAGGCTGGCGTCGCGGAGGATCGCCGAACAGACCACCTGCCGCTCTGTCATCGTACACCACCGGGCCTTGCACCGCAGCTTCGACTTCACAGCAACTAGCGGCCGAGACAATCCCACGGACCCGCGGGAGAAGAGTTGACTATATCACGACCAATGCGACACCTTCGATAATGCTCACCACCGCCATCACTGCCACAGAAGTCTAACACCCTCATTGCCAGACGGACAACAGCCAAACACAATCCCATGCACGTCCCGCCCGTAGGAGGCACCAACGGGGCCAAGATCTTCAAGACGGTGCCCTAAAGAGTGGAAAACAACGCTGAAGACGACATCGCCGCCCGATCCTATAGCAGAATCTAGGTTTTCACCCGAAGATCTTGATCCGAGAGTAGAGGATACAGATCCCAACGACGCCTCCAAGAAGGATAACGACACCCACAGGCGCCGTCATCGTCGCCCGGCAAGCACCAGCCAAGCTTTCGCCTGGAGAAACCACTCCCACGCTGCAGGCCAAGGCCGACAAGTACCTCCACTGGACCGCGCACCCCCAACGCAGCGAGCACGTCAACACTGCGTAGGGCCACCATATTCCTCGCCGCCGGCAAACGCATGCTCGCTGCGGAGTAGAGAGCCCCCACAGTGTCGGGCCTGCACAAGCCATCACAAGCCCTGCATCCCACACATTCCCCATGGCTAGAGCCTCCCTACTCCAGCGCACCAACTAGGCGCCGTCAGTACCCCTCTTGGGCCGCCAGCCCAAGGATCGGGGAGAGGCCAGCCAGATCCAGATCCCCTGGGCTCGGGACCGACGTCCACACCGACGCCCGGCGACCAAACTCCACCAACAGAGCACCTACTGCTTGCCGGATCCGCCGCCGACCGCTACATCCCCGACCACCAGTGCGTCGGATCTGCAGCCCCCTACATCAGCCGCCATGGGCACCTACTACACATGGACTACCCGCGCCATCCACCTGGGCTGAAGAGAGAACGCCTCGCCGCTACCCTCCTCAAAAGTGCAGGAAGATTTCTCGTCGGCTTCCTCAAGTCACAGCAAGGGGAAGAGATGGGGGGAGGGGGCCTGGCGGCAGCTGGCTTATGGCGCCGCCCGATCCGCCCCGAAAGGAGCAACGCGGGGGAGGAAGACTAAAAAATATCGCTCATTATCTATGGAACAAATTTGAAAGCCATAGAAAATTGCATTTAGCTTATCAGAGATTAGTTTGCATGAAAAGAGTTTGGGGCTTGAGGTCCCAAATATTAAGGGGATTAATATCTGCCTACTAGGATTTTGGATGAAAAGATACTCTAAGTTGATCGGTGAGGCGTGGTTTGGCCACTAGTGTGGATTTGTTTCATGGCACAGAGCAAAAGGACATAACATTTTGGTAAAGTGTGCATGATGGGTTTCATGAACAAAAGTGATACGACGCATACCTCACGGAAGTGATCCATGTTTGCAATTTGAAGTCGTTATCCCATCGATGATACATCATTTAAAAGGCCGTCACTTAGTTTTGAGGCTCGTACAAACAAGTGCAAAACTGTTGGCAAAATGGCACATCATTACTTGAGCTCGTAAGTTTCATGGCTTGTTGCTCTATAAGGAAGAAATTTGAGGACATTATGACCAAGAAGGTGGAGGCATGTGCCAAACGCTATGAGGTCAAGGAGGAAAGGAAGACGGAAAGGTTTGGCATGTTCACGGACATGTAAAACAGGAAGCTCAGTCTCCAGGAGAAGAAGCTTAAGGATGAATGCTGTTTTTTAGGAGTCCAAGATGTTTATCGTGAAGGCGGCAAACTTGAATTCTGATGTGGCCAAGTATGTGCAAGACTACCATGCTACCATGTTGAAGCTCTTAGCGCAAATGGATGGTGAAAAGAGGCAAAAATTTAAGGCCTTGGACATGGACAACTGGACTAAGAGCTTTTGTGATTGATGGACGTAAAAACTTGTTGAATATCCGATGCTTTTGGTTGTGATTGCCCATACTTGTAAATATTTAAATGTATGGTTAAATTGCGACTGGTGTAGATATCCATGTGGGAGGGGGGGAGAGGGAGCTGGGTAAATGCCAGATATTTGATGCCTCCAGTTTGGCATTTGACACCCTGTCTGCTATTCGCGAACAGGTTCGAATATATCCCGCGCTCCAACATGGATCGGCAAATCATCCACAAATGGTCAGACCATACCGTCCAAACACTTTTGGACATCCAATAGCGGACGTTTGGTTCCAATGGTTTGATGGTCGACCCCACGCTCGGTCATCCGACTATACTTTTGCTTAGGTTCGTTCGGGACTGGTTATAGTTGGATGGATGCTTATATTTTTGGACATCCAACAACGTTTTTTTCCCTCTATTTTCTGTATTGTTATTTTCTTAATTTTTATAATTTTTTTCTCTCTCTTTTTATTTTTTTATTTTTTTATTTTTTTGAGACACTCTTTTTATTTTTTTCTGTATTTTACTTAAAAGTTTGACCAAAACGGCCCACAAGGCCGAAACAGACCGGCCCACGGCCCTGCCATGCCGGGCCCGCCCAAATGGCATGACGGCTGTATCTCTCTGCCCCCTAGTTTTTGGCGAAGCCTCTCTATCACTTGCCAGTTCGCCCTCTTCTCTCCCATGCTCCCAGCTCCCACCGCGCCTCCCGCCTCGAGAAATCTGGCCCCTGCTCCCGGCCGCAGCCGCCACAATCTGCTGCCGGCTGTGCGCCCCTGCTCCCAGCCCCGGCCGCCATACTCTTTCTCCGGCAGTGCGCCCCTGCTCCTGACCGCTTCCGCCATCATCTGCTGCCGGCGGCGCCCCCCGCCACCTCCACTCCCTGAACCATGCGACGCGCGTGGCAACCCCCTACGACAGCTGCGCGCGGGGCGCCCTCCCGGTGGACGACGACGCGTCCACGACCACGAGCCACACGGTCGTCGCGAGCATGAACCCTGATCAGATGTGCTGAATGCGGCTAAAGTTCAGGTTGAAATGGGCGCAGATTTGAAGGCAGGTCGCCAGGTATGGATGCTTTTCCCATATCAACTTAATGTACATCTTTAATGATTAGCTGAACCTGGATTATAGTATGTCCATTATTCCTAGAGAATGCACAGCACGGGATTTGTCAGGATGGGTTTGCAGATTAGCTGAAGTCTCTTGTGCTTGTTGAACCAGGTATTAAACTGAACAGAAAACTTGCGTTCTGATAAGACTTCTCTTTCCACAACAGACAAACAAAACATGCCATAAATAAAAGAATCGTATGGTCAAACTTGTCCTTGATCAACGGATCGCTATGACAAAAGACTACTTTTTGTTGAAAATACAGGATCACCTAGGTGTAGATTCTGTGTACCTTGTCTGTCCTTTGCTAGTGATGTCGTTGCCGGGCATGGTGCCGGTGGTGAACGGCGAGGAGCTCGGCGTAGAGGTCGAAGGTGAAGTTGTTGGTGGTGCTTCCCGTTGCTGGCAGCGCCACCCTCTCGATCGGTCTAGGGTTAGGACGGTGGGGATACAGTGGCGGTGACGAACCTCGTGTCTTGTGCCATGCTCCACACCTCCTCTATATGGCACTGTGCGACAGGGGCCCATCAGCCTCGCTTGGGCTGGACGCCCCCGATTAGGGCGTGGGTCAAGGGTCCAATGGGTCGTTGGGCCCATTTGGGAAGAGATCAACCTAACACTTTTAACTCATGATAAACAGGTGGAAACATCTTAAAAGGGTTCTTTTATTGGACAGTTGGCAGAGTCAGCACCTCCCCTGAACAGAAAGCAAAATTATCCCCGAGTAAATCCACATTGCACGTCGACATATGGCTCACCAAAATGTAACCTCGGATGTGTTCCAAATACTAAAATCCAGTGCCAAATCAAATACATAAACCAGAGTTCACTGCATAAGCGTGCATCCGCTAAGAAGACATTGATTGACCTCACTTCACATGAAGATTGTCTTTTCCTGTTACGCCGGTCATATGGACTTATCATTGCTCTCCTCACTAGCAAATGGTTCTTCTTCATTGTCGATGGCCATGATTGACACCGTGTACTCTTGTCCGATCACAATCCTAAAAGATAAAGTTATTAAGTATTACACGTTTGGCATCACAAGAAATGATAATGATATTAAAAGGTCCTATCCAAACAAACTACGGCATCGCCAATCCTTAGACAATCTGAATTTTCTTAAGCCTAAATGTCTATTATGTTTACTATGTGACAGAGAAACTACGGTATCCTATGTTTTACTATGTTTTAATATGTGACAGATCCGACGACTGTCAGTTAACAAAAGAAAACAAAGAACATGAAACTGGTTACCTTCTTGACCCCATGAAACGTCCGAAACCCCAAATAGCTCCACCAGAGCCGAAGTTCACGATTCTCTCCAGCCTAGGAACTTTGCAGAATTCACTTGCAAAAGAAAAAGAAAACAAAAAACATCAATAAGGAGCAGAGGTGAGAGCAAAGTAAACATGGCTCATAAGGCTAAATTTCTGTCTCTTTTGCGTGGCAGCTGTAAGGTTTGGGTTTTGTGAGCGTTAAGTGGCAAAAGCACGTTTGAACCTGTTTTTGTTTCTTGGATGCTGTATATGCTCAATAGTGGAACCCGGACGAAAGTTGCATTAAAAAAGTGAATATATGCAAACTAGGCACGTATATATCACATCTAATACCAAAATTAATTCATGAAGATGTTAGTTGACACATGTTCAGGGTTAACTTTTGAAAGGCTTAGCCAATGTGATACCTGAATTCACTGGAGCTCCAGAAATAAACAGAGCCATCTCTTGAACCTGTAATCAGATATGGGCTACCGGGGAAGGCAATGACAGAAATTACTGGAGACATGAAAGCTTCCATTGTATGAACACAGGCCTTTTCCTCCATGTCCCATATCTGTTAGATAAGAAAAGTACAGACACTACTATTAGTAATGTGTAGCTCGTATGATGTCATTGTATTTTTCAATGATAATGGCATACCTTAGCAGTGTGGTCGTCAGAGCCAGTAATCAAATATTGTCGATCATCACATGTGAAGAAATCGAGACAGTTCACTTTGTCCAGATGCCCAGACAAAGTATATTTAGATTCAGGAGAATTAATGCTCCAAACCTGAACATAAAGTATATGAATTGGCAATTAACGGGTTTTAGATTCTGAGAGGATTATGCACAGGCCAACAATTAAGGTATTGTAGCCAAACTAATAAGTTGGCAAAAGGAGAAACCCATATATACCTTTACCGTGAGATCATCTGAAGCACTTGCAAAAATGCTGGTGTCCATTGGGTTAAATGCGACTTGACGTATAGTATCGGAGTGTTCTTCCACGAATGAATGTCTGCACTCCCATCCCTTGCTCCAGTCCCAGAGCTTCATATCACGATAAGCCGATGACAATACGTACGGACGGGTTGGATTGACGGCCATTGATGTGATGAAGCAATCACTGGCGGCTCTGAAGCTTCTGAGTTTCTGTATTTTGTTGTCATAATTGTACACGTGGATCACACCATCAGATGTTCCAGCCACAAACCATTTCTTTCTTGAGACAACTTTAACGGAATGAACTGCAGTGAAAGTGCCCAAGTTATTTAGTATGTCATACAACAGTGTATGTTGAACCGGGAAACAGAGAAGTGAGAAAGCATGCCTTTTTTTGGTACGTAAGAAGGCATGACTGACTCCTTCGAGACACTAAACGAATCCATCTGTCTCTGCCGGTAAATACAAATGACAGAGTCAGTTGAATGCAGACGAGAGTTTTCATTTGCTAATACAACTTGATTTTTTTATGATATGCATTTGGCAACACTGATTGAAAACCCGTCATGATAAAACATACTCCATATATAACGTTTGGTTTTTTTTTCAGGCTGTGACAAAAAACTAGACTTTCATCATGGTCGGCTAGCATTTGCCATCACCAAAAATAAACATCAGCCTTCTTCCATGACAACAAACTTAGGCAATCGACAGAAATAATGTATGGTACTACTGCAAGTACATGGTATTATTTACTATAAAAGATAGAATGCATTAACTTGCCTGCGTGTCATAGTTCCATATGCAAACATCTCCGTTCTGATGACCTGTTATAATGCTGTGCGACAGTAAGATACATATCATAGGATAATCGTGATCCACATTCATTTGAACAGAGGAAATTAATATTCTGGTGCTCATATCACATATGCTATGCACTCACCATGGCTCCGTAGGGTGTGCATCAAGGGAGCACAGAACACCATTAGTATTCTTAAGGGATATGATCCGTTGATCCTAATCCAACAAAAAACTGGTCAGCATTAGAAAGAAAAAAACTTCAAAGTTGGAGCATGTATGCAAGTGAAAAGAGAACTCCATACCTTTATTCTTCTTGAGATTGTCTGCTACATCGAACATAGTACCAATTAAGACCATCAGTAAAGCAAATGCATCAATGCAAGGGAGGATATAAAAAAAGATACATCAGGGTACAATAGCATTATTCCAGTAGCTTAGCACTTGGAACACGCACAGAGACGGAAGTTACATCAATTGAAAGCAACATCTAATTTGAATGGAAAATACTCTGATCTGTATTAAGTAAAAATGACTGACCGCGGAAGCAAAAACAGTTTTCAGCATCACCTCACGCACTTCACTCCCTGACTCTTTAGCTTCGTCGAATAACTTTTTATACTTAGATTGGTCTCTCGAAGTAGGGATTTTTTTATCTCCAGACAGACTGCTCTGCAGGATCAGATCATACTCCGTTTCTTCTGGTAGCCTCTCTTGCTGTTGCGTTGTAACAACGAGAGTGTATGTGGTGAACCTGGAAGGCACAATGCCGTATAGTGGGAGACTTGCAAAGCAACGCCACGGCTTGGTGCTCTTCTTTATAAGCCTGAATACCGTGTGTTCATCTGTGTTGGTTCTGACAGGGAAGCGAAGCTCGACAAGGTACACGTCAAGTTGGTCCTGCGGAACAACTCAGGTTGTCAACCAACATCTTGGTAAATGGCGAATTTTTTGCTGAAATCATTTCCCATTTCATCTTTACATTCTCGTTTTGAGCAAAAAGGAAATATTTGAATGCGTAACTGTCTAGGTAGTTGCACAAGAAGTTCATGACATCTCACATACTGTACTTAGTTTGCTCGAAAAATAGGGTCATGTCTCTGTCTCTATTTGCAAAGCTAGTGTGATAATGTTGGAGTAGGTGACTAGGAAATATATGTCATGTGTTTAATTTGGATGAGTAGCACATACTTCTGGATAACCAGTCAGGTTTGCTGTAACATGAGACAGTAAAACGAAATGATCTTAAGTTAATAGAACTCACAGAATATTTTTATGCTACAATTCAGAATAGTCAGGCTTCAGAAACAGAAAGATGCAACTAAATTAACTAACAATCAAACTGGAATTTTATAACACTAAAACTGTTGTTGAATTTCGAAGTCAAAGCTTGCAATTTGAATACCCATAAATCTAAACGCATGCTGAAGAAGAAAACATACTCTGGTCTTTTGAAGTGAATATTACATAGGTGGTTTCTTGGTGAAAACTCTGTATGTTTGTGTTAAATTTCGGCAAGGAATTTTATGATAAGGCAATTATATTTTGTCTCAATATCTCCATAGTGAACTTGAGTTCATCCAGAAGCTCCGAGTGATTAACAACAAAGGCAAATGGGAAACACACGAGCTCACATCTTAAACATACCCTCGTTCCCGTGCTTTCCGTTTCAGTAAGCCTATCAATTACATTTTGTATACCAGTTGGTCTTCTCGCAGGATTGAAATCAAGGCTCTCTATTGCTATGTTAGTGCATACTCGTACTTGCAGTTTCTGTGGTGTTTCCAGCCTATTGCTCCACCTTTCAAGTACCTGCAAATTTGCAATTGTGAGTTAGCACTTAAACGAATCGACATCTTTTTAAGATGAAACAAAACTGAATATGTATATTACATTATTTACCCTATTATCTTTTAGCTTTTTTCCGATAAAAGAGCCCCAAAGACCCCAATTTCACTATGAAATTGCCAAATCGGAGAAGTCTTACATGCACGCATGCACTCCTTCAGCATAAACATACACTCATTTGACAGAAGCAGAAGAACACAAAACTTAAAATTCACTACAACCATTACAACAGGTAGCAAATGTCAGTTTTATTGCTGCTGACAGCATAGCCAAGCCTGGGTGTCACGGTACCCCAACCATGTGGATGGAAAATTGTTAAGATATACTCCCTCCGTTCCTAAATATAAGTCTTTTTAGATATTTCAAATAGACTAAACATACGGATGTATGTAAACATATTTTAGAGTGTAGATTCACCCATTTTGCTCCGCATGTAGTCACTTGTTGGAATCTCTAGAAAGACTTATATTTGGGAACGGAGGAAGTATTGCATTACCCTCCTTTCCCATCAACGTGGAATTTGGGGTGAACTGGTTTGTGCATGCATTTTAACATGGTACTAGAGCCAAGTGTTCTTGAACTCAAAACTCGGCCGACATAGTATTTATAAAAAATGTTACGGTCTACATCAGTCACATGTCTAAGGCCCGTGGAACCTAGACGAGAGGGGGATTGCTGAGATATATTGCATTACCCACATTCCCTGTCAGCTTAGGAGATACATTGCACTGTGCTCCTTTTCCATCAACTTAGGCTTTTGAATGAACTGGTTCGATACACAGGAGCTTATGGAAATATAAGGTAAATACTTGAATTTTACTATATTCATAGTGCCAATATATAATCATGCTTTTGGGTGAACTAGTTCAATACAAAACGAAGCTTATGGAAACATAAGGTGTTTTTTTACTAGATTCATAGTGCAAATATATAATTGCCGTATATAAATACGAGCACCAGGATTTTCTTTTACGAAATTTCGGTAGGAGCACTACCAATACTATTTGAAGAGAAGCTTAACCATTTGCCATCGGAGGCAACCTTTCTAAAGGCCACTGTTCTCACATTAACCAACTCCTTAGCTTAGGGAGTCATCAGCACATCAGTAAGAGTCCTAATATGGTCCTTAATTAAACTATCTGGTAATGCTCAAAACGGTCCTCAGCACGATATTTTGGCGCTCATACGGTACCAAGTCATGAAAATACTGCGGCGGGCTTCTGAGTTTCATGTGTTGGATAATGGGCAACTAGTATTTCCTGAGGGCCAAAGGCCATTACATATACATGTGTGAGAAAGTGCAGAAAAGCCCCTTATACAATGGGGATGTACACAATGAACTATACACATCTAACACCCCCCTCAAACTCATGGTGGATCAACAACACTGAGTTTGGAGAGGAAAAACCCATGCTGCGCTCGAGTCTGCGCCTTCGTGAAGAAATCAGCCAACTGTAACTCAGAGGGCACATAGTGAAGAGCGAGAGTCTGATCCTGCACAGCAGCACGCACAAAGTGGGCATCCACGCCGATGTGCTTGGTGAGCTCATGCTTCACCGGGTCACGCGCAATACTGATAGCACCGGTACTGTCGGACAGTAGAGGAGTGGAGGTAGTAGCAGACACACCAAAATCCTCAAGTAACCACCGTAACCAGATCACCTCAGCCGTCAACATAGCCATGGCTCGCAACTCAGCCTCTGTACTCGAGCGAGAAACTGCAGTCTGCTTCTTTGTCTTCCATGCAATAAGAGAGCCACCAAGAAAGACACAATAAGCAGACAGCGAGCGTCGATCCGAGGGATCACTAGCCCAGGTAGCATCAGAGTAGGCCTGGAGCTCAAGAGAGCTGGAGCGGGGAAAGAAAAGGCGCTGAGAGATCGTTCCACGAAGATATCGTAGAACACGGAGGAGATGACTATAGTGGACAGAGGTGGGGGCGGAAACAAACTGACTCAGGATGTGGACAGGATAGGAGATGTCAGGACGCGTAACAGCAAGATAGACAAGACTGCCAACAAGATGACGATAGTGAGTGGGATTAGGAAGAGGGTCACCATCGGTGGCACGAAGCTGAACGTTGAGCTCCATGGGAGTCACAACCGTACGCTCATCACCGAGAGCAGCGCGAGCAAGAAGATCCGGAATATATTTTTCTTGGGAGATGTAGAAGCCATCAGAGGTCGAGGAGATCTCAATCCCAAGAAAGTAGCAAAGTGGACCAAGATTAGTCATAAGAAACTGGTCGCGAAGGCGAGCCTTAACAAAGGAAATGTAATCAGTGTCATCACCAGTGATGATCATGTCATCAACATAGAGAAGGAGAAGAGTCCGACCACGAGGAGACGTGTGAACAAACAGTGCGGGATCATGGTCACTGGGCAAGAAACCAGCGGCAGTCACCACAGATGCGAAGCGCTCAAACCAGGCGCGAGGGGCCTGTTTGAGACCATAGAGGGAGCGGCGAAGTCTACAAACCATACCATCAGGAGCATAGTATCCCTGTGGTGGCTGTATGTAAACCTCCTCACGCAACTCGCCATTGAGAAAAGCGTTCTGAACATCAAGTTGAGAGATAGACCACTGACGGACAGAAGCCACAGCAAGAAGAGTGCGGATAGTGGTCATGTGAGCCACGGGAGCGAATGTCTCATCATAATCACGCCCCTGCTCCTGCTGAAAGCCACGGGCCACGAGACGAGCTTTGTAGCGCTCAAGAGAACCATCGGAGCGAGTCTTAACTTTGTAGACCCACTTGCAGGTGATGGGACGGACACTGGAAGGAAGGGGAACTAGATCCCATGTGCCAGAACGCTCAAGAGCAGCAAGCTCTTCGGCCATCGCAAGTTGCCATTCAGGCTGAGTCATGGCAGTTCGGTAGGAAGTGGGCTCAGCAATAGCAGAGAGACCATACCGATTAGGTGAGTAGCGATCAGGCGGGGGGCAAGGCCGAGCACGAAGATTGTGACCCGGGGGAGGCATGAGAGGAGGTGCACCAGAGGTGGAAGGCTCGTCAGAGGAGACATCCTTAGTACGAGATCGGCGAGTATAGTGGAGAGGGAACGGTGAGAGAGGGCGACGGACTGGAGATGATGGTGGAGAGATGGAGGAGGAGGATGGAGTAGACGGTGTTGGTGGGGAATAAGAAGGAAGGAGAGGTGCCGGAGGAAGCGGTGACACATGAGGCACATAGCCGGGTGTGTCAGGAAGGAGCAGGAAAGAAATGTCATCCACAGAGAAACTCGAGGAAGGAGAACGTGGGTAGTAAGAATGAGACTCGTCAAATGTCACATCACGCGAGATGCGCAAGCGACGACCCACAGGATCCCAACATCGATAGCCCTTGTGCTCATCACTGTAGCCAAGAAAGACACACTCAACAGACTGAGCAGTCAGTTTGGTGCGTTCTCGGGGGGCAAGAAGGACGTAACACACACATCCAAACATCCGAAGAGCGGAATAGTCAGGGGAACGTCCGGTGAGACACTCCATAGGGATACCACCCTGCAAAGCAGTGGAGGGCTGAATGTTGATGAGATAGGTGGATGCGGAAACAACCTCAGCCCAAAAATGGGGTGGAAGGGAAGCAGCAATCATTAGCGCACGAGCCGTCTCAAGCAAATGACGATGCTTGCGTTCAGCAACGCCATTCTGAGCATGAGCCCCAGGACATGAGAACTGGGCAAGAGTACCCTGTTCTGCTAGAAAACCACGCAACAGCTGAGAGATATACTCCCCAGCAGAGTCAGCACGAAAAGTACGAATGGACGTGGCAAACTGTGTGAACCATGGTAGCAAAACGTTTGTATATAGAAAGAACCTCGCTACGATATTTCATGAAGTAGAGCCAAGTGTAGCGAGAGAAATCATCAATAAACAAAACATAGTAGCGATGACCACCTTTTGAATCAAAGGGAGCAGGACCCCAGACATCAGAATGGACTAAGTCAAACGGATGCTGAGATACTGACTCACTAATAGGATAAGGTAACTGAGTCTGTTTGCCAAGTCTGCAACCATTACAATGTAAGGAGACATCTCCAGATACAGACCCTAAGAGGGCCTGACGAACTAAAGAAGATAAGCGAGAGCCACAGATGTGACCAAGGCGATGATGCCACTGCTGGAAGGATGCAGACGAAGAGGCAGCAAGAGCATGGGAGCTGGCAGAAGTGGTGGCAGCGGAAGGAACACAAAGCCAGTCAACCTCCCAAAGGCCCTCTGACTCATGGCGCCAAGGGCTAGCTCCAACCAAAACCTTGGTGTGACGATCCTGAATGGAGCAAGAGTCGGTATCAAGAATGACACGACAACCAGAATCAGTAAGTTGGGCAGCAGAAAAAAGATTCATGGTAAGACGTGGAACATGTGAAACACTAGGAACAGAGAAGGACGGAGTGGAAAAAATACCACGACTAGCAACAGGAAGAGATGTGCCATCGGCAGTGAGAACATTAATAGGCGAATCAAGAGGCCGAAGAGAAGACAATACAGAAGAATCAGAAGACATATGGAAGGAGGCTCCAGAATCCAAAACCCACGAAGATGTACCTGACTGTGTAGATGCCTGCGGTGATGGAGAAGTGGCTGTAGTCACAGCTGCAGCTGAACCAGTCGACGAAGAGCCTGAGGAGGCCAAGAGACGTTTGAGCCTCACAATGTCCTGGTCAGTGAGTGACGGTGTCAGGGAAGATCCAGGAGTCCCACTAGAAGAGGAGCGCCGCTGGTCTCGCTTCTTCTCACGGCAGTCAGACTCTGGGTGACCTGGCCGAGAGCACTAGCCACAGAAGGTGTCACGGCGCGATCGACCCCTATCAGTGTAAGCAGGTCGACTCACCCCCCTGAAGGTGTGGGGAGGAGCGGTGGAGCAGGGAGCCGAGCAGACGATACAGGAGCACGAGCAGCCAACACAGACGGGACCACCAGCAATCCAGCAGAGCGAAGGCGGGTCTCTTCAGCACGAAGCTCAGCAAGCACCTCCGAGATAGGAACACGACCACGAGCAAGCAAGTGAGCACGTCGCGGTTCAAACTCAGAGCGGAGACGTGACAAGAACTCATGGACCCGCTGAAACTCCAGGTCAGACCGAGTAGTCTAACAGCGACGACAGGTGCCACAAACAACTGTCCGAAGAGAGTCAAGCTGACGCCAGATGGCGGAGCACTGAGAATAGAACTCATCAACAGAGGAATCACCTTGCTGGAGTGCATGCTCCTGACGCACGACAGATAGGTAGAGAGCATCACCAGAGGGCTGATAGCGCTGACAGAGGTAAGACCACATCGCTGCAACAGTGCCAAGTCCCATGAACTCCGAAGCAAACTGAGGAAGAACACTCGCAGTGAGAACAGCAGCAGCTCGAGCATCATCATTGCACCACTGAGTGTAAGCAGACAGATCATCCCGGTACACAGAGAGAGCATCTGAATAAGCAGATACCTGCTGATCATAAGCATCAACCGCAACATCATCTAGAGCCTTGGCAGCATCTCGGTCAGCCTGAGAGGCATCAGCAGCAAGGACCGGCGGCACGGGTGGGATTGGGGCCACGGGTGCCACCGGACATGGCGGACAGGGGACCTCGCCAGAGAGAACCCCCCACAGAAGGAGTCCACGCATATGGATGCGCATGAAGCCCACAAACTCAGCATAATTGGTGCCATCAAAGATCACCGAGCACCGAGGAACCGCGACATAGCCCGAAGAGGACATGAGGAAGTCACTCTGCTGCTGTTGTCCGGATTTTTTTTTGAGGTCAACGGGCCCTCAACCAGATCTGGATCGAGGGAAAAAGCCCGAGCGCTGCGCCCCTTCTCGTGCGCACGGCAACGACGAGGACCAGAGAGGGCAGGGGGCGGGCAGGACCAGGCGGCTTCAGCGGCCGGACCTGGGCGGCAACGGCGGTCGGACCTGGGCGGCAAGCGGCGGCCAGACCAGGGCAATAGAGGCGGCCGGTCGAGGCAGCCTCAGTTCGGCAGCGGCAGCAGCCGAACGAGGCGACGGGCGACGGCCGAAGGACGGAGAGGAGACGAGCGGGGGAGGGAGCAGCCACAGTTCTGCAGTGGGCAGCAGTCAAGCGAGCGCCCTAGGCGGAATCGAGCAGGGGCTGACTCACTCGGGGATGGAGAAGCAACGGCAGCAGCCAGAATTGAGCAGAGGAGCACCGAGTTGCAGCGTGCGAGGGAGCGAGGGAAACCTAAGCATCTGATACCATGTTGGATAATGGGCAACTGGTATTTCCTGAGGGCCAAAGGCCATTACATATACATGTGTCAGAAAGTGCAGAAAAGCCCCTTATACAATGGGGATGTACACAATGAACTATACACATCTAACATCATGACCATTTGAAGTGCTGCCAAAGAACTTAAGGACCTTGGATGTATTTTACTATTCAAAAACTCCGTTTTGTACTGCTGCCGTCCATAGGAACTTTTAGTTCGGTTGGAGTGGCAGGTACCCTTCTGAACAGGTTTGTATGTCTATGGCATTTTTTTTTGCGGAGATGTCTATGGCAATTATCCAATCTAAACAAGTCGAAGTTGATGTTAATTAGATTTCTACAGAGTGTTTTTGTTTAGCACTTGAAAAAAATTACCATTCTCAAATTACGGGAGGTATATGTTATGAAGATTAATTAGTGTGGTATGATCAGTAAGATGATGGCATGCAGCTGCGTGTCCATGATTGAGATGCAGAAAGAGCCTGTGGTTTGACAAGTCATCCGTATATCAGCTTTCGGTGTGGCAAAAAAATATCATTCTAGGGTGTTGTTTGCACTGGTTTTAGAAGTTAGCATCATGGTGTGGATGCTTTCATAGTTGAAGCTGATCAAGCACTGTAACTTACTAGTGTAGTGTAAAATATATTCCTAAAATGCATTAGTCAAAATAAAACACACGATAATTATTTAAAATAAAGCTTTTATCTAGAGATCGCCCATTGTTCTTACTTCCCTAGGTTCATGGTATCCTTTTGCTCCAGTCAGTATCTCCATGATTATAACACCAAGAGCGTACACGTCATATTTGAATGTAATTATGCCATTGGTGAATTCTGGTGCCAGATATCCACTGCGTCAAAAAGGAACAAACCGGTCAATTAAAGTGCGGAGGTAGTGCATATAAATTATCACAGGCAAGAAAGCCTGAGTTCTGAAGTGGCTTAGCTAGCTTACGGGGTTCCAGCAACTCTTGTAACAATAGTGCGGGTTTGGTCATCTTTGAAGCACCTCGATACACCAAAGTCAGTGATTTTCGGCACCATTTTATCGTCCATGAGTATATTTGCTGGCTTAAGATCCAGGTGAACAATATTTTGTGTGTGAAGGTAATTCAATCCCTCACAGATTCCTTTTATTATTTTGTAGCGATCCCGCCATTCAAGTCCACTAGATGCATCTGCATAAATGGGACAAGAGAAATGTGCTTTAGTATTTGAAATGAAGTCCTTGATATCCGAACTGTAGTTAGTACATGGCATGGAATGTAAATTGTGTTTGGGTGTGATGTTTGAACAAAATAATCTTTAGTAAGGAAAATCTTGATCCTACCAGAGATATACTTCACAAGATCCCCCTTCTGTACATACTCAAAGCAGAGTAACCTTTCTTGAATGCCAGCCATGATAGATTTTCCTTCATATTTTAAGAATTCCTCTTGTCTGTCGCTACAATATCCCAGAAATCGTACTATATTTCTGTGCTTCGCCTTCATCAGACATTCAATCTCCAGCCGGAACTTGTCCTCGTGCAAATGTGTATTGGACAACTTCTTCACAGCGACTGTGCCGTTGTCAAGGACTCCCTGTGGTGCGGCATGCCCTGCCACTTTTTAGATTAACTATGACCAAGAAGTGATGTCATGCCGGGGCAGTTAGAATTTTCCTACCTTATAGACCACCGCGAATCCGCCACTTCCAATTTCATGGCCAGCAGAAAAATTCTTTGTGATGTCTTGAAGAAGTGATAATGGCAGAGCCTTCGGTTCTTTGGTTTCATCCAACAGCATGCACTCCAGGTCGAATCGTGCACTAACTTGGCGCTCCATTCCCGATTAAATACCACAGTGCCCTTGAAACAAGAGCAAAAGCATTTTTATAGAAGACATGATTACCGGCCGGTTATTGCTCATAATAATCAGAATTCAGAACCAAAGAAAAGCATTGATTGCAGATGCGGCAATAGCTTTTCTTCTATTCATTGATCGAAAAAAGTTTCGAAATAGAGCAAACTATATCTCTTTCTTTTGATAGACTCGAAACTTTTTTTTTTGAATTGATAGACTCGAAACTGGTTGTGTGGTTCACCTCACCATCCCTGCTAATAACCTCTATTAGACTTCTTCTATGCGCTTGCAGTTTACAGCGAAATGACTTGTACACATAGAGCTGCGATGCTAAACCCACGAGCAGGTTCGAGCTTGTTGGGAGCACTTCTCATGGCAAGACAAAACACAAATTACCTGGAGGCTGTTGCCTGCCTTCGATGGCCTTGATGTTGCCAAGCCTACCACAGCAGGTTTTCTTCCCTCCTAACTGATCGGCCACCGGCTCTTCGATTTTTTTGTTCAATTACCTGAGAAAGCCTTGGTGTGTAGTGACGAAGATGAGTTTCGGATGTTGTCCGAAGCAGGGAGAGACGGATCGTCTAAGGAAGTTATCAAATAGAGGAAATACATCTACATCTTGCATTTAGACAACTAACCCACTGTATAATTATTTAGTAGAATGCCTGTGCGTTGCAATGGGCTGCATTGACCGAGTCTTATGTCTAATATCTATGGCTAGACGAGTCATTTGGTTATAGTTTAGTTTGCCATAGAAATGTCTTATGTGTGATGTACTGACCCACATTATCATAATCCTATATACCTAAATAGTTGATAATCACTACTTCTATTTATCTCAACATGCACATATGTCACCTCATCAAAAGTCCAGCTTAACATGCATGAAAAAAAGTTTTTCGTTATTCGCACTACTATTTATCAACATGCACACTTCCCTACCCGACTACACATGCCCTCTTCAAAGGCACATCTCAACATGCATGGAAAAAGTTTTTCGTTATATTGTGGTACACATTTATTAAATATTTTCAACTATACAATAATCATATGCAAAATATAATATGTATTTTCAGTTTTAGTTTATATATTATTAATTTAAATATTCATATTTCATACGACCAAATCTCATTAAAATAACCCTGCAAAAAATGCATTGAGATATATTGCAAGCCATTCTATCACTGATTAACAAGATCAAAGATTCAGACTTGGACAGAACCCCTACAGAAGCCATAATCTATGACATCAAGAAGTGGGCCAGAAATTTGTATCTTGTACTTTTCTCCATGTTAATCGTGCTTGTAATGAGGCAGCTCATACTCTGGCCAAATCAACTGAGTAAGATGTTAGATCATGTTGGTGTAGTGAGGTCCCTGATGTAATCAGGACCATTGTCTGTAATGAACAAGTTCATGAAGAAATGAAAGGGTGCCGCCCATTATCTCCAAAAAAATAAAAAAGCGACACGCAGTTATCATCTAGCTTACACAAATTTATTGGCTGCTCCCAATGCTCCACCATGACGCCGTCTCTTAAGCCGCCATGTTATATTATTTTTTCTATGTGGCATAGAACTAATTTGGAGAGAGGATATGATCATCCATTTTCTTGGAGATTATCACAAGCATACATATAAATTATAAACCATGTGGCTGCCATCCAAGTAGACTCAAATAACTTAATAATGGTGGCTCTACTACAATAAATACCATTCCTACCAAAGATAACTTAATAATAATCGGCATACTACAATAAAAGACGGAATTAATAGACTATGCATTAGCTAGAGCTCTCCCAAGTCAAGTATCAGAGCATGGTTAATAGTATAGCAACTGCTGCCTATATGATGTTGCTATATGTCATATATAGTCATCACTTCTAGTCACTCAGACAATAAGGTTAGTTATAAGGTTTGTTATAAGACTATTTTTTTTCACCTTCCCTCTATCTCTTTCTTCGTATATATTACATTTGTCGAGGAGCACGTATATAGCTAGGCTCTTGCATGAGAGCCCACTCCCATCATTTTTCCATGTCTCTCTCCTCCACAAAGGCAAAAGTGACATGTAAGCGGGTTATAAGCCCGTTATTGTACTTGCTCTCATGGTGCCTGTATAGGCATTAAAAATGTCATGACACTACAATTGAGGGAGAGAGAGGGAGAGAGAGAGAGAGAGATGGGGTAATAGTATCATGCTATAAGGGCATCTCCAAGGCGGACCATCAAACCACCCGCAACAGGCCGGGCCGCGTTGTCTGGACGTGGTTTGCCATCCAACACGGCGCTTGTATCGGTCCGCCGAGCAGTCCAGACGTACTTTTTCCGGCAAACCCGAAACAAACGTGGGGGGCTTTGCAAGAGTCCAGACAACGGCCACGTAAGCCTCCGACACCCCCGGCCCACCCAAAACCCTTTCCGGACCCCACGCCTCCATCCTCCTCATTTTCTCTCCTTCTTTCTCTCTTGCCTTCGCCACCACTCCACCACAACCCGGCCGCCATGCCACACCCCAGCAGGAACTCTACGTCTCCGTCACCTCCAACGTTCCAGCCTCTCCACCCGCTTCTCTCCCATCGCCGTTTGAGAACACGGGTGATCCTACCGAACTTCCAGACCAGAATTCGGCCACATTTGAAGAGTTTATTCAAATTAATGCATCAACAAATTCGGTATCGAGCAACTCACGAGCAACTGAAAAAAGATCTGATTGAGCATCAGTGGATGGTTAAATGGGACAATAATGTTGGAATGTAATATTTGAACTTTCTAAAATTTGAACTATTGTTGCATGCGGCTATTTGAAATACTATACTCTATGTATGCGGCTATTTGAATGTCTATACTCTATGTATGCGGCTACTTGAAAGTGTATGTTCTATGTATGCGACTATTTGAACGTGCGGACTAAAAAAAATAGGGAGGCCGGATGTATGCGAGAAGCATTGGAAGGCGGCCTCCCGCATCCGTGTCCGCGGACTGGTCCCCTGTCCACTGATGGATGTGGGAGAAAATTTGCGGGTCGGCGTTGTTGATGCCCTACAAGAGTATCATATCGCATAGATCGAGGACATTTACTGGCAAATAGATCTTATATACAACTTCATGTGAGATTCTACAAATGAACAAATAATATGTGGCACTATAACACTAGCTACGTACTCCCTACGTTCCAAATTACTCGTCGTGGTTTTAGTTCAATTTGAACGAAAACCACAACGAGTAACTTGGAACGGAGGGAGTACTATGCAAGGAGAAGATGGTAACCAAAAGTCGTATCATGCATAAATTGCAAAGTGGTGTCATGCACTATAATGATGCCCACAATTTTTATTTGTATTTTTGCGTGGAAATACTACCCAGAAATCGACTAACCTTACCTAGTCAGACGAGATACTTTGCATTGCTCCGATGTTCTTTAATACTCCACCAAACATAGGAAAAAGATGTGACATTCTTTAGTATTCCATCAAACGGAGTAGATCAAGGCCGATTGATTCATACGTTAAAAAGGAGAGCTAGTTGATACTAGCAATATAAAAAGGAAGAGAAGAAGACTTCTGTTTTAGAAATTCAAAAAATAGCTCTATGTAGTTGCTAATTGATACGTTAAAGAACAAGTTTGAACTTATCCACGTTAAAAGAGTCCAATCAGCGATATTCATGTTGTCATGTATCTCTCTCAGCAATACAAGTTGCTAATGAATCAAAGGTGGCTCGGAATCGGTCTAATGAAGGGATGCAAGTGGACACATCCGCAACGTCTGTGCCGGCCGAGATGAACCAATCCGATGTTCTTTAATAATAGTGTTGTTCTAATAATCCACATGCGGACGTACGCGGATGCGTCCGCTTGCATCCCTAGTCAAATGGATGCATCAGATACATCAAATAATTGATGCAGCTAGGACTGACCGAAAAGAAAAGAAAACACCATTCGACCAGAACAAAGACAACATCAAATCAATCAAAGGTTTGGCGCCCAAAGCCATCTGACGACTCACTGTTGCATGTCATCACCTCGAAACATAATTTAGACATGATCGGATGACGAGTCCAGTTGAACCGAATATCTCAACACCCCCTTCTTCACCACCCCCATTCTCTTCCAAAGCGACGACGGAAGAAGCCTAAGGCTATAGCCATGGCCGCCAAGGACCCTTTGTATCTTGAGACCACTACTCTCCTTAATCAAGAGATCCAGCAAAAGGAGCTTCGCTTCAAACTCTACTTGTTCCAGCACACTCAAGGCGAGCGAAACAGGAACGAGCGTGCTGTATTGTCTATGCATGCCCCCCATGAGTTTGGCTCCATTGTCGTTCATGACTGGACCATACGGGATGGTCCTAACCTCCAAGATAAAATTGTTGCGAACGCCCAAGGCATGCATCTCGGGGCCGGTATGAACGAAACAAACTGGTTTACCAGTTTCAACATAATTTTCGCTGACGAGAGGTTTAGTTTTTTTAACGCTTTTTACACTTGTGCATTTGTACTACTTCATTGATCTACACTTGTTAACTATGTCCTCAATCTTGTGGGATGCTATTTAGGTTCAAGGGATCCACTCTTCAGGTGCTCGGAACTACGAGCATAAGTGACAGTGAATGGGCGATAACTGGGGGCACCGGAGAGTTTGCCTTTGCACAGGGTGTTGCCACTCACATAAAAAGCGAAGAATATGGTGATGCTGGCCGTGTCTGGGAGCTCCAAATCCGTGCTACGTGCCTCACCTTCCCCAAACCAGTCAGATGCTATATCTTTTCTCACTCTAGCTTGTTTTTTGTTCTTTTGCAAAATGCACTCTGGCTAGCTTTTAATTATGAGAAATTTTAGGATACATCCAATGTTTATTGGACTGTTCACTGTCCTATAAAACTGCCTTTTTTTACATCAGTACTGTCTTCAAAGTATATATATTACTTTGACACTCAATTTCTATTACAACATATTTAAAAATCCAACAGAACTACATATTGTCAAGTATTTGTCGAGACAAGTTCATAAACATTACTGTTAAATTGTTAAATTTAACATTGTTTTGCAAATTGACTAAAATATTTATAAATTGTTAACCAACATTTTGACTATCTGTAAAGTTATTAACTCTTAAGATTCTGAAAGTTAGACTGTACTACTCTTGTCTAAAACGACCTTTACAAGACCAGACTGAGCAGGAGGTTAATGACCATATCATGGTTAGTATACGCTTTCCACTGTCTTTTAAGCCATGAATGTACAAGGAATGCAAATAATGATGGTGAGTAATCAACATATATAGTACTGACTTTGCACGCATCAGAGCTTGTGAAAAATAATACGGACATTAACATACAGAAGATCTGATTTGGCTAAAGAACAGAGAGATATAATAGTGGAATGGACAACAATAAAAGTAACATAAAGAAATAGGTTTCAAGAAATTAAATCCTTCGGGTATTTTTCCTATTTGCATTTTTTTCTTTAAGTAAGAATAGCGTGAGGCAATGTTTACCCAGCCAGCATGCTCTGAAATTATATGCACTGGAAATAAAACAATATTTTGGGTCATTTCCTAATGTACACCCGTCGCATGAAGGAAAGAAGCATTAACCGGACTCCATCTCAAACACTGTACCATAAATCTCGCGGCATAACCTCGCCACATTTAGAGTTAGTTACAACTTAAAACGTCCCTATACTTTTCGTTACAACAAAGGTAGGCGCTTTGCCCATTCTAGTAAGATAGAAAAGGGGAAAACAATACTCCCTCCGTCCAAGACGTTTTCTTACATTATGGGACAGAGGAAGTACATAGTTTATGTACAGATGTCTTGGCGATCAGAAAAACAAAAAATAAAGATAAAACAATTATATTACTAGATTTACATTGTTGCCCGAACACTAGCCTTCTCTCCATATATGGTCCTCCACTACACTGCATGGCACCTACAGCAAAATTATGAACTTCCCTTGAAAGATATACAGCGTTTCCGCTCAAGCCACATATTCCTGAGAAACTTATGCATCAGACAGTTAAGATTTAAACTATCTCACCTCTGTACAAATAGGTTGGAACGTCTTCAAAGAGCCCCTTAATCTTAGCATGCTAATAACTTGCACATATACAAGTGTAGGTAGCTTGTTGTGCGTCTTTTTTCTTTTCTGAATCAGGATGTTGTTCCTTTGCATATATGTGTGTAGGTCCTTGTAACCAAGATTGGACCATGGGGTGGGAATGGAGGAAAAGAATTTGACATCCCAGAGTCGGTACCTCAACGGCTAGAAAGTGTGACAATTAGAAGTGGTGTTGCCATTGACTCAATTGCGTTCTCCTACATTAATCAAGCTGGAAAGAAGCAAACTCTTGGTCCATGGGGTGGCGATGGTGAACTTACTGACACGGTGAGTGAATGTGCACCACATTGCTAGTTCTACTACTTTTGCATAGAAGAACTAATCGCTTGTCTCTTTCGTTGTAGATCACTTTTGCCCCTTTAGAGATTGTGAAGGAAGTTTCAGGAACAAGCGGTACTTTCGGTGGAGATACTGTTGTGACATCGCTTACTTTTGTCACAAATGTGAGGACATATGGACCTTTTGGAAAACCAAATGGTACTGCTTTCAGTGCCCCTCTTACGGACACTAACGTCGTGGGCTTCTTCGTGCATGCTGGAAGACTTGTTAATGCGGTTGGAGTTTATGCGCGCCCTTCTGTTCAAAATTATTAGTGCATACAGTACGTTGCTCAAGAATAACTAGAGCTTTGGGGCGGGCCAGCATGTTATAGGTCATGTATTACTACAGTACTTCTTTTCCTTTTAAGGTTTCGTGCATTTGTTACAGGTTATAGGCTACTAGCACGGGCCAGACAGTGTCACAAAAGTATATTTTTTGTCCCTCAATTTTTAACGGAGTCTAGATTTGATCCCTTGACTATGAAATCAGATAACATGCACCTCCAACTCTTAAAACCGGACAAGTTTCATCCTCCTCCCGGTTTTGGCCGGTCTTGATGCTGCCTCATCCCGGTTTTGACCGATCCATGCTGACGTGGCAAAGAAACCCCCAAATTGACCTCCCGATTCCCCTCTCTCTCTACATGCGTGTGCTGGCAAGGAGCAAATGAGGTGAGGAGGAGGAGGCAGCCGAGACCAAACTTGATAGAGGTGGAGAGAATGAAGTGGGGAAAATGGATGTGGTAGGTGGCTGTCAAAAGTATCTAGCTGCTCTCAGGTTACCAATGGCGCACCTCCTAGGAATGCGCCATTGGTAACCAGGGTTACTAATGACGCATCTGGTGTGTGGTACGCCATTACTAGTTTTGAAAAAAAATATAAAAAAATTGTTAGTAGTGGCGCACCGTGGGTGCGGTGCACCATTACTAGTTAAAACTAGTAATGACGCACTATCCCCTAATGCGCCACTGCTAAGTCTGGAAAGGCGTGTGGGACCAGGACAAAACTAGTAATGACGCACCACACATCAGGTGCGCCATTAGTAATATGGCCATTAATGGCGCATCTATATCTGGTGCGCCACTGCTATATAACCGTTTTTCTAGTAGTGCAAGCTGCTGCTGGTGGTCGTCTCGACAGCATGAGCGTGGCGCCAGGAGAGGGGATTGCCGCGGCTCGACCTGCTCGTTGCCTAGATGGAGCACGTCGCCGTTATGGCCGGACTGGAGAACCTCGCGGCTGTGGTGGTACTAGCCGTCGTCGCGGGCCTTCACGCGCGGTCCAACACTTGGATCCAGCAGCGTGGTGAAGAGGCGGTGGCGCTGACCTCCCCGCTCGCCAACAAGCTCACACTCGGCACGTACCTCGCCGTCGAGCGCAACCCGGACCTATCCCTCCCATCGTATTTCCTGTTGCTCAGCGCCTGGGACCCCACGCGCCGGCGGCGCCGCATCACTTCCCCGCGTGCCTTCATGCGAAAACTCAGGAACGAGAAGACGTGGTGGATGCTTGACGTGCCGTGTGGTGCAGGTCGTGGCCATGTCCCCCCTGTAGTAGTCTTCAGGCGTCCGGAGGAGCGGCCAGCACGGATGGTTATAGAGGAGCACAGGGCATGCCGGGGATGAGGCGTCGGTGGTGACCATGACAGCCGGCGGTGGCTGCAGGCACGCCTCGAGGAGATGTTACGGACGATAACAGGTCGCGCTGGACGACGGCAGGTGCTCGACGAGGCGCGGAGGTGTCCAGCGGCAGTTGGGTTCGCAGCCAGAGGTGCGTAGTCACATGCATGACGGCTTGGAGCGGCATGCTTAGTGGCCAGCAGGGCAGCCGGCGGTGCGTGGTAGTTAGCTGGGCCACCAATGGTGGCAGCGCTGGCTCGTAGACGGTTGTGCCGTGGTGCAGCAACTGCACATCAATTGTTTGACGAAATGTCTAGACCGGAGATGGATGAAGAGAAATAGAAATATTGCCACCTACACATTTTTTTTTGAGCATCAGTACAGACACAAGCGCTTATATACACGCGCATACACTCATCCCTATGAATGCACACACGCACACCCTACCCCTATGAGCATCTCTGAGAGACTGAGCCGGCATATCATCTTGAGATTTACGAAGTCACCGTAGGCGCCTCGTCGTCGACGGGAACGTCTCCTCCCACTGAAAGCGCATCGCCGGAAATCCTGAAATAAATCCAGGAATAATGCGAGCACCAGGATTTGAACCCTGGTGGGTTGGAGATACCACTGTCCACCTAACCAACTCAACCACAGGTTGATTCGCTATTGCCACCTACACATGACCCGGTCAAAACAATGCTGAGTTGGTATGGATACCGCTTCAGTTGAGTCCGGGCACCAAATGTGTCCGGTTTCAAGAATTGAGGGTGCAGGTTGTTCGGTTTCATAGTTGAGGGACTAAATCTAGACTGTTAAAAATTAAGGGATGAAAAGTATATTTTTCTCTCAAATTAATGATGACTTTTTACGAAAAAGGGTTTCCCCCCGCTTTATATTACAAAGCATACCACCAAGCATCCAACAACAACGAGTACAAGTTCAAACAAAATGAAGTAGGTCCGCTGGGGGCACAACTAAAACAAACACAAGAAAGAAGCGACTCTAATCAGGCTCCGGCGGTGGTGGTGGAGACGGCGGGGACATAGCGGCAGCCGAAGAGCGAAGACCTGCGATGATGGAGTTGATGAAGCCACGGTTGCGCCGCTTGCTAAGCGGTCTCCAGAGCTGTAGGAATCCACACAATTTGAAGACAGAGTCAGTCACATGGCAAGGAATCACATGCTCAATCACCAATTTATCGCGACAATTCCAAAGGGTCCACGCCAGGGCCCCCATGGCTACCCATAGGGAGGACCTACTAATAGGGGGCGAGTCAAGGATCTACCTAAACAAGTCCGGGAGGTTATCATGACACCATACCCCGCCAACGACCTCGCGGAAACAGCTCGAAAGGAAGCGTGCCGTCGGGCACCGGAAGAAGATATGGTTGGAGTCTTCCGGTACGTCACAAAGGGGATACATGCCATCACCCGGGCCATTACGCTTCTGGACCTCCGTGCCCGAGGCTAGGCAGCCGCGCACCCATTGCCACAAGAAGATATGTATCTTATGTGGCAACTTGATCTCCCATAGCACCATGAGCTCGGTGGGGCCTCGGGTAGGCAGGCCCGCGCGGTACAAAGATTTGGTGGAGAAGGTCCCGCTCGGCTCCAGGTGCCACGCAATAGCGTCCGGTTCAAGTGATGGAGTATGCAGAGCAATGCACTCCAGGAGCTCCTCCCATTGCTCGCACTCTAGCGCCCCGAAGGTGCGTCGAAAGGTGATGGCGCCTATATTATGAAGGGCGGCTCCCACCACCAAACGTGGGTGGGAGCATATCAAGAATAAGGCGTGGAAGCGATTCGCGAACGGTCTAGATCCTGACCATCTATCCAGCCAGAACAAGGTGTTAGAGCCGGAGCACACCATAATCGAGGTGCCAATCCGTAGGATAGGCATCAATTGAATGATTGATTGCCAGAACTGGGAGCCCCCAACTCGAGGGGCAAAGGTGAGAGGTTGTCCGCGTAGATATTTTGCGTGGATAATATCCAACCATAAGCCACCATCGCCAGTCTCAATGCGTCACTGCCATTTGGCGAAAAGAGAGATATTCATGCGCTTCGAGGAAATAACACCTGGCCGCTGGGCGGTTGGCCGGCGGCGCCGCTCAGCCCAGATCTGGGCCCTTTAGGGCCCCATCTGGGCTGGGGCGGGCCTGCGGGTCTGGGCGCGACGGCGTAGCTCCCTGGTGGTGAGGCGAGGCGACCGTGGATGCGATGGTGATGGCTTCGGCGACCGGTGTGCTGCAGCGTGGCTGCAGGAACTATACGGACCCGTTAAGAGCAATTGTCGTTTATCTTCTGTTTATTTGGATATATCTACGACTCAGTTCAACTTGATTTTAACTATATAACTATATGAGTGGTAAAAAACATTCACCAACAATATAAAAAATTCCTTACAAGTGAAGACCGTAAATAGCTCCATTATTGCTTAATTAAAAATGATACCAAAACAATTTACATAGATATGTGAACAAAAGTTAAGTTAACTAATATCTTTTGTAAAATGACATCAATAAGAGCATCTAGAACCCCCCCCCCCCCGCGTATATGCCCCAAACGCCCGGGCGGTGTGCCCGGTCAATTATCGGACAAAAAGTCGCACCCAAGCGGGCTCCCTATATCCGGCCAAACGCCTGGACTAACCGACACTGCCCATACCCGGCCCATGTCTGGGGCCGATATGGGGACGCCCGAACACGCCCGGGCACGTCCACCGCTTCATCTCCAACAAGCCGGATCCATCCAAAATCCTATTAAAATTGACTTATCCTTGTCCTCTTCGCCCAAAACCCTCCCGCCCCGACCTCCATTTCCCGCCTCCGCGCAACCGCCCACCACCTCCCTTGCTCGCCGTACTCGCTCGTCATCGCTGATGTCGTCGCTGACAACCCAGTCCGCTGTCATGGCCAAGGATGATGCCTCGGCGGAATCAATCAGGCTCCCCGGCCTGGTGGTTCCTTGCAAGGTGAAGAACCTTGCCCGGAAGGACCGCCATTGGAGACAATGCAACTATGTGGCGGCGACAAACGCAGTTGCGGAGGCAGCCGATCCTGAGATGCCCTTCGTGCCCGCTGCTGAGGACATGGACTTTGCAGTTACAACCGCCAATCTGGAGGTCGTGGCTGCGGGGACAAACAACTTGTCGGCGAAGCCCAAATCTGTTCTGTCCTCGCAATGGACGGGCGTCCCAAATTTGAGCTTCTCTCAAGCCGTCCCCGGCTTGTCCACGATATAGCACTCGCCGCAACTCCGAATGCATCGGGCCACGTCGGGCAATGTTCGACGGAATGCACAACCAAGACCCGGTACAATCTTTACCCCTTTCCTACTTGCATTCATTAATTCTGGTTACACATACCATTGGATCAAACTTGTAGGACAATAGTTAAATTATGATGCATATTGTAGGAACAAATATTGCATGACATGAAAAAATAATGGTCAAGAGTCTTTGCAATTTACCTTGGAGAATACCAAATCCTTGATGTTTGAATTTGGAAAAATTTGACGCACTAAAACAAAGAAGAAAGTTGGTGCGAAAGTAGTGAGGCCTAGAGGTCCGACGTTCACACAGTTTGAAGATGTTTTGTCGTGTGAAAGTTGGTGTAACATGAGCATGAACCAAATCTGTGGAAGCAAGAAAAAAGGCGAGAAATATTGGAAAAAATTCACAAACTTTACCATGAGCAAAAGCACTATGTGAAGCCACACCCAACCATTAAGTATCGTGTCCCATGCTCTCTCCAACATAGATGGTCCCTCGTCCAAGATGCAGTGAAAAAATTTGTTGGTTATCTTAAGCAAGTCGTTAGCCAGAAGCAAAGCGGCATTGGAGTTCAAACTCATGCAACTTTGGAAGTGGTATTGTACCATCAAGTTGAGAAGAAGACATTCACTTTTTCACATCGTTAGATGCAATTGAATGGAAAACCCAAGTGGCAAACCATGCTCAAGGATAGTGAAAACGACACGAATAAGTTGGAAAAATAATAATTGGACGGGGCAGAAATGCAACCAACCGTTCCTAAGAGAAACTGGCAAGTGATGGGGAACAAGTGGAAGAAGGATAGGGTGGCGCGTGAAGGAGCGGCAAGCAAAATGTCTGCCACTTGGACAAGCATTTTTTTCCGCCAAGGAGGTCAAGGAGGAGGAAAGGTACAAGATGTTCATTGATGTGCAAAGGGAGAAGATTGACTTCGACCGGGAGAGGTTGATCTTGGAGCAGAACAAAGCTGAAATGGATAGGAAAGGGAAGATTGCAAAATTCGCGCTTGAACAAAAGGTGACAATGGATGGTCTTGAGCTCGACAAAGAGAGGTTGTGGCTTGCAAGAGAGACGTAGGAGTCAAGGATCATGTTGCTGAACGTCAACCTCTTGGATGAAGAAGGGAATAATTGGACAAGTGGTTGCTCCGCATGAGGAGGATTAATAACCACGACGACTTATGCCGTTGATTCATTCTTGTATTTCTTATGAACTATTGAATTTTATTTCGTCAAGTAATGAATATTCGGGCAACATCATCTTTGTATCGTTGAGTGTATGATGACTTTGCGTTGTATGATCATCGTGCATGCGTTTGCATGAATTTGGGTATTGAAATATGGGAAGTGTGGTTGTGGATGCAGGCATATGGGGTATGCCCGGCGCTGTCCGCGGGCATATAGGGGCTCACTTTTACTACTTCCTTTTTTAGATGCTCTAATTTATGAATTAGCACTGCAAAGAAAAGATGTCCTTTCCATCCCCATCGCAGACTCATACGGGGCTACTGGAAATCAACCGATGTTACATTAAGAACACTATGTACAACACTCCTGTTGAACCAAACTGGAAACATGACAATGGAAAAACAACTTCACTCCTCTACTAAACCTGTAAGACATACCAAGAAATAGGCATAATGTAGAAATGATATGGTTTTTAACGATAAAAGTACTTCTCTAATGCAGGTTATCTACAGATGTACCGAGACTCTTTGTTTATGGTCCTCTCTACAACACGTGGAGAATCGAAACCTATTTACGGAGGTGTGTACACGATTAGAGTACTGCGAGGGATATTTTTATCCAACATGGGTGGCAGCATGATCTTAGAATTGGCCCACCTCCGCTTTAGGCGTTATACAAACTCTATCTTTTTATTACACCTTTTTATATTTCGTTTGTCCGAGAGGACTTTGTTTGGCTGTGTGCATCTTGGTTATGCAGAGGCCAGGTGTAATGCTTAAATCTTCACTAGTAGAAAACAGGGCCTTTCGTTCAGGACAGATAAGCCCATTAGTCCCGGTTCCGTCATGAACCGGGACCTATGGGTGCATTGGTCCCGGTTCGTGAGGCCAGGGGGCCTGCCGGGCCTCGTGGGGGCATTGGTACTGGTTTGTCTGGCCCCTTTGGTCCCGGTTGGTGGGACAAACCGGGACCAATGGGCCTCGCTCCTGTCCCACCACCATTGATCCCGGTTGGTGTCTTGAACCGGGACCAAAGGGTGTCCTTTAGTCCCGGTTCAAGCCATGAACCGGGACCAATGGTGATCCTCTATATACCCCCTCACCGGCAAGCAGAGCACTCCACACTGCTCTATTTTTTCGGGCCGGCGAGGGGAGGGCTTTGTGGTGCTCTAGCTCACCTCCTATGCACAAAGGTGTTCGATGGAATGCCCGAGCCGCACTACTTAAGCTTTCTCCTCTCCAAGCTCGACCTCCAAGCTCCATTTTCCTCAATATTTGTCTACGTTTAGCGGTCCGTCATGTCCCGTCCCCGTCTTCACCATCGTCGATCGCTCGCGCCGATCTCGTCACCGGAACCACCGTGGTGAGCCTCTTGTTCTTATCTTCTTTCTGAAAGGAAAAAATCTTACTTGTATGTTTAGATAGACACTTGTATAATTTTCTTACTTTTATTATTGCTTCTTATTATATAGTGCGATGGTTTTGGTATCCGCCCCCATCGGCCCTCATCCTATCTATGATTCGGATGTGGTATATATTATATTTTATAATTATTTGGTTCATTTATTGTTTATGACAATTATGCCGACCAACGTGACATAGATTTTATTTATCTAGAAGGTATGTGAACCGGAAATTCCAACCGGCCCTATTGTCGAGAGGTTAAATTTAGTTGAAGAAGAAAACAATTTCTTGAAGGAAAAAATAAAAAAAATTGAGGAGGAGAAGATGATATTGGAGTGACATGTTGTGGATGTCGTCGATGATAACAAGATCAAGATGGGTGCAATGCGCTTGAAGATTAGAAAGATTAGAAAATATGCCATTCATATCGAGGCTTGGTATCATTAAGCCGTTTGATCAATTGTTACCTTGGTTGCGATTATGATCGCATTTGTTTTCGCATTGAAATGTTTTACATAGTTTCAATGTATGATTTAATTAATTAGATGCTCTGGAGAGCTATATGTTGTTCAATGAGAGAACTATGTATGTACTTTGGTTTTAATGTGATGATGGACTTCTATTAATTTGGTCACTTAATTATCTATTCATGATGTTCTGTAATGGTTTTTGACACACTTAATTATATATAATGCACGCAAATGAACCGACAACGGATGTATGGTGACAGACACACCTCCGAGTACATTAAGGGCATGCATAATTTTCTCGAAGTGGCTGAGGTAAACAAGAAGAATGGTTTTATGTGTTGTCCATGCCCTATATGTGGGAATATGAATTCTTACTCTGACTCGAAAACCATTCACACCCACCTACTTTATAAGGTTTCATGCCACACTATAATGTTTGGACCAAGCATGGAAAAATAGGGGTTATGATGGATGATACATCCATTTTGCATCATGCTTTTATATCAATATTTATTGCGTTGTGGGCTGTTATTACACATTATATCTCAATACTTATGGCTATTCTCTCTTATTTTAGAAGGTTTACCATGAAGAGGGGGGATGCCGGCAGCTGGAATTCTGGCTGGAAAAGGAGCAAACGTTGGAAACCTATTCTGCATAACTCCAAAAGACCTGAGACTCCACGAAACAACTTTTTAGATTTAATAAGAATCTTTGGACAAAAGAAATAGGCCAGGGGCCCCACAGCCTATCCAGGAGACAGCCCCCCCCCTAGGGCACGACCCCTATCTCCTGGGCCCCCTGGTGGGCTTCCGGCGTCCATCTTCTGCTATATGAAGGGTTTTCCCCTGGAAAAAAATTGTGGGCAAGCTTACGGGACGAAACTCCGCCGCCACGAGGCGGAACCTTGGCGGAATCAATCTAGGGCTCTGGCGGAGCTGTTCTGCCGGGGACACTTCCCTCCGGGAGGGGGAAATCATCACCAACGTCATCAGCAACGATCCTCTCATCGGGAGGGGTTCAATCTCCATCAACATCTTCACCAGCACCATCTCATCTCAAAACCCTAGTTCATCTCTTGTATCCAATCTTGTATCAAAACCACAAATTGGTACCTGTGGGTTGCTAGTAGTGTTCATTACTCCTTGTAGTTGATGCTATTTGGTTTACTTGGTGGAAGATCATATGTTCAGATCCTTCATGCATATTATTACCCCTCTGATTATGAACATGAATATGCTTTGTGAGTAGTTACGTTTGTTCCTGAGCACATGGGTGAAGTCTTGCTATTAGTAGTCATGTGAATTTCGTATTCGTTCGATATTTTGATGAGATGTATGTTGTCTATCCTCTAGTAGTGTTATGTGAACGTAGACTACATGACACTTCACCATTATTTGGGCCTAGAGGAAGGCATAGGGAAGTAATAAGTAGATGATGGGTTGCTAGAGTGACAGACGCTTAAACCCTAGTTTATGCGTTGCTTCGTTAGGGGTTGATATGGACCCATATGTTTAATGCTGTGGTTAGGTTTACCTTAATACTCCTTTTTGTAGTTGCGGATGCTTGCAATAGGGTTTATCATAAGTGGGATGCTTGTCCATGTTAGGGCAGTACCCAAGTGCTGGTCCACCCGTATATCAAATTATCAAAGTACCGAATGCAAATCTTATGAACGTGATAAAAACTAGCTTGACGATAATTCCCAATGTGTCCTCGGGAGCTCCTTCTTCATTATTAGAATTTGTCCAGGCTTATCCTTTGCTACATAAAGGATTGGGCCACCTTGCTGCACTTTATTTACTTTATTTACTTTTTGCTCGTTACTATTTATCTTATCACAAAACTATCTATCACCTACTCTTTGAGTGCTTGCAGAGAAAACCTTACTGAAAACCGCTTATCATTTCCTTCTGCTCCTCATTGGGTTCGACACTCTTACTTATCGAAAGGACTACGATAGACCCCCTATACTTGTGGGTCATCAATACTCTTTTCTGGCGCCGTTGCCGGGGACCGTAGCGCTCTTGGTGAGTGGAACTTGGTAAGGAAACATTTATATAGTGTGCTGAAATTTTCTGTTACTTGTCACTATGGAAACTAATCCTTTGAGGGGCTTGTTTGGGGTATCTTCACCCCAACCATAAGAGCAAAGAGATGCTCCTCAACCTACTGAACCTTACGAAAATATTCACTTTGAGATTCCTTCGGGTATGATAGAAAAACTGCTAGCTAATCCTTTTGCAAGAGATGGAGCATTGCATCCCGACTTACACCTTATCTTTGTGGATGAAGTTTGTGGATTATTTAAGCTTGCAGGTATTCTTGATGATGTTGTCAAAAGGAAGGTCTTCCCTTTATCTTTGAAGGGAGATGCAATGACATGGTATAGGCTACGTGATGATATGAGATATTGGAATTATAAGCGATTGAAGTTGGAATTTCACCAGAAGTTCTATCCTATGCATCTTGTTCATCGTGATCGTAATTACATATATAATTTCTGGCCTCGCGAAGGAGAAAGCATCGCTCAATCTTGGGGGAGGCTTAAGTCAATGTTGTATTTATGCCCCAATCATGAGCTCTCTCGGGAAATGATTATTCAGAATTTTTATGCTAGGCTTTCTCTTGATAATCGCAACTTGCTCGATACTTCCTATGCTGGTTCCTATATGCTGAAGACTATTGATTTCAAATGGGTCTTATTGGAAAGAATTAAACACAACTCTGAAGATTGGGGTTCCAACGATGGTAAGGAGTCAGGTATGACACCTAAGTTTGATTGTGTTAAATCTTTTATGGATACCGATGCTTTCCGTGGATTTAGCTACTTCTTGTGAAACTTTTGCTACTCACGTTGATCTTCCTAAAGAGAAGTGGTTTAAATATAATCCTCTTGTTGAAGTGAAAGTAGTTGCACCTATTACAGTCGAAGAGAAGACTATTACATATAGTGATCCTATTATTCCTACTGCTTATGTTGAAAAACCTCCTTTTCCTGTTAGGATAAAAGATCATGTTAAAGCTTCGACTGTTGTTCATAGGAGTAATACTAGGACTTATACACCTCCTGAGCAAATTAATGTTGAACCTGGTATTGCCATGATTAAAGATCTTTTGGATGAGGATTTAGATGGGCATGTTATCTCTTTCTTGGGTGAAACTGCTAATATTGCTAGACCCGATACTAAGACACGTAGACCTGTTGTAGGCATGCCTGTTATTTCTGTTAAAATAGGAGATCATTGTTATCATGGTTTATGTGATATGGGTGCTAGTGCTAATGCGATACCTTACGATCTTTATAAAGAAATTATGCACGATATTGCACCTGTTAAATTAGAAGACATTGATGTTACTATTAAGCTTGTCAATAGGGCACCATTAAACCTATTGGGATTGTTAGAGATGCTGAAGTCTTGTGTGGGAAGATTAAATACCCTACTGATTTTCTTGTTCTTGGTTCCCCACAAGATGATTTTTGTCCCATTATTTTTGGTAGACCCTTCTTGAATACTGCTAGTGCTAATATTGGTTGTAAGAGGAAGGTTGTCACTGTTGGCATAGACGGTACATCTCATGAGTTTAATTTTGCCAAGTTTAGTAGACAACATCGTGAAAAGGAACCATCTAGTAAGGATGAAATTATTGGTCTTGCTTCCATTGCTGTTCCTCCAACTGATCTGTTAGAACAATATTTGCTAGACTATGAAAACGGTATGTTTATGAAGGAAATGGAAGAAATAGATGAAGTGTTCCTTAAACAAGAACCTATGCTGAAACATAATCTTCCCGTTGAAATTCTTGGGGACCCCCCTCCACCCAAGGGTGATCCCATGTTTGAACTCAAACCATTACCTGATAATCTTAAGTATGCTTATCTTGATGAAAAAGAAATATATCCTGTTATTATTAGTGCTAACCTTTCAGAGAAAGAAGAAAAGATTATTGAAAACTCTGAAGAAGCACCGAGCTTCTATTGGATATACCCTGGATGATCTTAAGGGCATTAGTCCCACATTATGTCAACACAAAATTTCAGTGGAGAAAGATGCCAAACCAGTTAGAGATCCTCAAAGACGATTAAATCCCAAAATGAAGGAAGTGGTAAGAAAGGAGATACTAAAACTCCTTGAGGCAGGTATTATTTATCCCGTTGCTGATATTGAATGGGTAAGCCCTGTCCATTGTGTCCCTAAAAAGGGAGGTATTACCGTTGTTCCTAATGATAAAGATGAATTGATCCCGCAAAGAATTATTACAGGCTATAGGATGGTAATTGATTTCCGTAAGTTAAATAAAGCTACTAAGGAAGATCATTACCCTTTACCTTTTATTGATCAAATGCTAGAAAGGCTATCCAAACACACATATTTTTGCTTTCTAGATGGTTATTCTGGCTTCTCTCAGATACCTGTATCAGCGGGGGATCAATCTAAAACTACTTTTACTTGCCCTTTTGGTACTTTTGCTTATAGACGTATGCCTTTTGGTTTATGTAATGCACCTGCTACCTTTCAAAGATGCATGATGGCTATATTTTCTGATTTTTGAACTTCTCCATCTATGGATCCTCTTTTGATGATTGTTTGAGCAACCTTGATCGAGTTTTGCAGAGATGCGAAGACACTAGTCTCGTCCTGAATTGGGAAAAGTGTCACTTTGGTTAATGAAGGCATTGTCTTGGGGCACAAGATCTCCGAGAGAGGTATTGAAGTTGATAAAGCCAAAGTTGATGCTATTGAAAAGATGCCATGTCCCAAGGACATAAAAGGTATAAGAAGTTTCCTTGGTCATGCCGGTTTTTATAGGAGGTTCATTAAGGACTTTTCTAAAATCTCTAGGCCTCTGACTAACTTATTGCAAAATGATATTCCTTTTGTCTTTGATGATGATTGTGTAGAAGCATTTGGAACACTTAAGAAAGCTTTGATCACTGCACCTATTGTTCAGCCACCTGATTGGAATTTACCTTTTGAAATTATGTGCGATGCTAGTGATTATGCTGTAGGGGCTGTTTTAGGGCAAAGAGTCGATAAGAAATTGAATGTTATCCATTATGCTAGCAAGACTCTTGATACTGCCCAGAGAAATTATGCTACCACTGAAAAGAATTCTTAGGAGTTGTGTTTGCAATGTGATAAGTTTAGACCTTATATTGTTGATTCCAAAGTTACTATTCACACTGATCATGCTGCTATTAAATACCTTATGGAGAAGAAAGATGCTAAGCCTAGACTCATTAGATGGGTTCTCTTGCTCCAAGAATTTGACTTGCATATTGTTGATAGAAAAGGAGATGAGAACCCCGTTGCAGACAACTTGTCTAGGCTAGAAAATGTTCTTGATGACCCACTGCCTATTAATGATAGCTTTCCTGATGAACAATTAGCGGTCGTCAATGCTTCTCGTACTGCTCCTTGGTATGCTGATTATGCTAATTACATTGTTTCTAAATATATACCGCCTAGTTTCACATACCAGCAAAAGAAAAAGTTCTTTTATGATTTAATACATTACTTCTGGGATGATCCACACCTTTATAAAGAAGGAGTAGATGGTATTATTAGACGTTGTGTGCCTGAGCATGAACAGGAACAAATCCTACGCAAGTGTCACTCTGAATCCTATGGAGGACACCATGCTGGAGATAGAACTGCACACAAGGTACTACAATCTGGTTTTTATTGGCCTACTCTTTTTGAAGATGCTCGTAAGTTTGTCGTATCTTGTGATGAATGTCAAAGAATAGGTAACATCATTAGACGTCAAGAAATGCCTATGAATTATTTTCTTGTTATTGAACAGTTTGATGTTTGGCGCTTTGATTATATGGACCTTTTCCTGCCTCCAATGGTTATACACATATTTTAGTTGCTGTTGATTACGTTACTAAGTGGGTAGAAGCTATTCCAACTAGTAGTGCTGATCATAACACTTCTTTTAAAATGCTTAAAGAAGTTATTTTTCCGAGGTTTGGAGTCCCTAGATATCTTATGACTGATGGTGGTTCACACTTTATTCATGGTGCTTTCCGTAAGATGCTTGCTAAGTATGATGTCAATCGTAGAATTGCATCTCCTTATCACCCGCAGTCTAGTGGTCAAGTAGAGTTGAGCAATAGAGAGCTCAAATTAATTTTGCAAAAGACTGTGAATAGATCGAGAAAGAATTGGTCCAAAAAACTTGATGATGCATTATGGGCCTATAGAACTGCATACAAAAATCCTATGGGTATGTCTCCATATAAGATGGTTTATGGAAAAGCATGTCATTTACCTCTTGAACTTGAACATAAAGCATATTGGGCTATTAAAGAGCTTAATTATGACTTCAAACTTGCCGGTGAGAAAAGGTTATTTGATATTAGCTCACTTGATGAATGGAGAACCCAACCATATGAGAATGCTAAGCTTTTCAAAGAAAAAGTCAAACGCTGGCATGATAAGAGGATACAAAAGAGTGCATTTAACGTAGGAGATTATGTGTTATTGTTCAACTCTCGTTTAAGATTTTTTGCAGGAAAACTTCTCTCAAAATGGGAAGGTCCCTATGTTATCGAGGAGGTCTATCGCTCTGGTGCTATAAAAATCAACAACTTTGAAGGCTCAAATCCGAGGGTGGTAAACGGTCAAAGAATTAAACATTATATTTCAGGTAATCCTATCAATGTTGAAACTAATATTATTGAAACCATAACCCCTGAGGAATACATAAGAGACACTTTCCAGAACGTTCCAAACTCCGAAAAGGTATAGGTACGTGGTACGGTAAGTAAACCGACTCCAAAACAACTCTAATGGCAATTTTCATCAGTTTTGGATTATTTAAGGATTTTAGGAAGAAAGAAGTAGTCCTAAAGGGACACGAGGCTCCCACGAGAGAGGAGGGCGCCCCCCCTGTAGGGCGCGCCCCCTGTCTCGTGGGCACCTCGTGTGCCTCCCGGACTCCATTTTCTTGTATGTTACGTATTTTGGTCGGTAAAAATTCATTATTTATACTCCCGAAGGTTTTGACCACCGTATCACGCAAATATCCTCTGTTTTCGTTTCGAGCTGTTCCTATTGTAGAATTAAGCAAGATGTCTTCTCAGGAATCAGTTGGGGAGAGCCGGGTGTCTTACCCAACGCCAGGTCCAGGAGCAAATAGCGATGCCTATCACTTTGGACATCCAACGGAGGATGAGATGGAGGCTGATCTGAAAAGGATAGATGCCATGGAGGAAGATCAAGAAGTTACCTCTCGCCTCCAAGCTGAATTCACTATGGGGGAACTACCTAGCCTGGCTGTCCCTACTTCGGTCACTCCTTTCAACTCCGGATTTCTTTCTTCTGAATATATGAAAAAGAGTTTCACTTGTTCTCCAGAAGCTATGCAACATCCTTGGGTAAAAGGAGCTTTGTCTGTCACGGGAAAGCTCCGTAAAGAAAATATGGACCTCAAACAACAAGTCAATAAGCTCGAGGAGGAGAACTGTATCCTGAAGGGCATAATCGCCAAGAAGATCATGACACCAACCGTGAAGAAGGAGAAATAATCACATGGGTATGGGCACTCCCCTTGGCAACTGCCAAGCTTGGGGGAGGTGCCCCGGTATCGTATCACTATCACACTCCTATCTTTACCGCTTTATTTAGTTCGATCCTTTTAGTAGTATCTTGATCTATTAGTTCGAAGTTTTTATATCAAGTAGTTTTGAGTTTTTCGTTGTGATCTCTTTATGTAATCGAGTCCATGTGCTATCTATAATAAAGATTAGTGTTGAGTCAAGGGCTTTACTATGTTGCTATGATCTTCAGAAAGTAGAAAGAACAAAAGAGTTCATATTGATCTTATGGATAGTGATAACTTCACACATAGAAAGTATGAGGCATAAAAATTGTTGAGAGTTGATGAACGTAGCCTTGGTCATCGTTGCAATTAATAGGAAGTAATAAGGAAAGAGGGGTTCACATATAAATATATTATCTTGGACATCTTTTATGATTGTGAAGCACTCATTAAGTATGACATGCTAAAAGAGTTGACGTTGGACAAGGAAGACAACGTAATGGTTTATGTTTTCCGACATCTCAGTTAAAGTATATTGTCATTGACCTTCCCAACATGTTGAGCTTGCCTTTCCCCCTCATGCTAGCCAAATTCCTTGCACCAAGTATAGATACTACTTGTGCTTCCAAATATCCTTAAACCCAGCTTTGCCATGAGAGTCCACCATACCTGCCTATGGATTGAGTAAGATCCTTCAAGTAAGTTGTCATCGGTGCAAGCAATAAAAATTGCTCTCTAAATATGTATGACTTATTAGTGCAGAGAAAATAAACTTTGTACGAACTTGTTGTGGAAGTAATAAAAGCGACGGACTGCATAATAAAGGTCCACATACAAGGGGCAATATAAAGTGATGTTGTTTTGCATTAAGATTTCATGCATCAACCCTAAATGCACATGACAACCTCTGCTTCCCTCTACGAAGGGCCTATCTTTTACTTTATTGCTTGAGTCAAGGTGATACTCGCCTTTCCCTTTTTATTTTTTTATCCTTTGGCAATCTCCTCGTGTTTGAAAGATCATGATACATATATCCAATTGGATGTAAGTTGGCATAGGCTATTATTGTTGACATCACCTAAAGGTGAATATGTTGGGAGGCAACACAATAAGCCCCTATCTTTCTCAATGTCCGGCTGAAACTTTATAACCACAAGTATTGCGTGAGTGTTAACAATTATAGGGGACTACAACATGGTTGAGTATGTGAGCTTGCTGAAAAGCTCTATTATTGACTCTTTCTGATGTTACTATAAATTGCAATTGCTTCAATGACTGAGATTATAGTTTGTTAGTTCCCAATGAAGTTTTTGAACCATACTTGACATTGTGAATTACTTATTACTTGAACATAGGAAATCGTACGACAAAATCCTTATATGTTGCTGTTATTAGAATGATCATGATGCCCTCATGACTGTATTTTATTTTTATCCACACCTCTATCTCTAAACATGTGGACATATTTTACGATTTCGGCTTCCGCTTGAGGACAAGCGAGGTCTATGCTTGGGGGAGTTGATACGTCCATTTTGCATCATGCTTTTATATCAATATTTATTGCATTATGGGTTGTTATTACACATTATATCTCAATACTTATGGCTATTCTCTCTTATTTTACAAGGTTTACCATGAAGAGGGGGGATGCCGGTAGCTGGAATTCTGGCTGGAAAAGGAGCAAACGTTGGAAACCTATTCTGCACAACTCCAAAATACCTGAGACTCCACGAAACAACTTTTTAGATTTAATAAGAATTTTTGGAGAAAAGAAATAGGCCAGGGGGCCCACACTCTGTCCAGGAGACAGGGGGCGCCCCCCTAGGGTGCGGCCCCCTATCTCCTGGGCCCTATGGTGGCCTTCTGGCGTGCATCTTCTGCTATATGAAGGGTTTTCCCCTGGAAAAAATCGTGGGCAAGCTTACGGAACGAAACTCCGCCGCCACGAGGCGGAACCTTGGCGGAATCAATCTAGGGCTCTGGCGGAGCTGTTCTGCCGGGGACACTTCCCTCCGGGAGGGGGAAATCATCACCAACGTCATCACCAACGATCCTCTCATCGGGAGGGGGTCAATCTCCATCAACATTTTCAGCACCATCTCATCTCAAAACCCTAGTTCATCTCTTGTATCCAATCTTGTATCAAAACCACAAATTGGTACCTATGGGTTGCTAGTAGTGTTGATTACTCCTTGTAGTTGATGCTATTTGGTTTACTTGGTGGAAGATCATATGTTCAGATCCTTCATGCATATTATTACCCCTCTGATTATGAACATGAATATGCTTTGTGAGTAGTTATGTTTGTTCCCGATGACATGGGTGAAGTCTTGCTATTAGTAGTCATGTGAATTTGGTATTTGTTCGATATTTTGATGAGATGTATGTTGTCTCTCCTCTAGTGGTGTTATGTGAATGTCGACTACATGACACTTCACCATTATTTGGGCCTAGAGGAAGGCATAGGGAAGTAATAAGTAGATGATGGGTTGCTAGAGTGACAGAAGCTTAAACCCTAGTTTGTGCGTTGCTTCGTTAGGGGTTGATATGGACCCATATGTTTAATGTTGTGGTTAGGTTTACCTTAATACTCCTTTTTGTAGTTGAGGATGCTTGCAATAGGGGTTAATTATAAGTGGGATGCTTGTCCATGTTAGGGCAGTACCCAAGTGCTGGTCCACCCACATATCAAATTATCAAAGTACCGAACGCGAATCTTATGAACGTGATGAAAACAAGCTTGACGATAATTCCCAATGTGTCCTTGGGAGCTCCTTCTTCATTATTAGAATTTGTCCAGGCTTATCCTTTGCTACATAAAGGATTGGGCCACCTTGCTGCACTTTATTACTTTATTTACTTTTTGCTTGTTACTATTTATCTTATCACAAAACTATCTATCACCTACTATTTCAGTGCTTGCAGAGAAAACCTTACTGAAAACCGCTTATCATTTCCTTCTGCTCCTCGTTGGGTTCGACACTCTTACTTATCGAAAGGACTATGATAGATCCCCTATACTTGTGGGTCATCAATGGAAGACAGCGAAGAAGAAGAGGACGATGACAACTATGTGCCCCCTGAATACGGTGATGCTGCAACGGGGGAAGCTGTTGAAGATCAAGAGGAACCATATGATGTGCCCGATGATGATCTTTGCCGGGTCATTGTTGATGCAAGGAGACAGTGCGAAAGTCAAAAGGAGAAGCTGAAGTTCGATCGCATGTTAGAGGCACAAAAAAGGTTTGTACTCCAATTGCGAAGATGGCAACACAAAGCTCGGTATCGTACTGGAATTGCTGTAGTGGAAGGCAGAGAATGGTGTGCCTGACAAAGGATTTGAGAAGCTACTGAAAATATTGAAGAAGAAGCTTCCAAAGGATAACGAATTGCCCGACAGTACGTATGCAACAAAGAAGGTTGTATGCCCTCTAGGATTGGAGGTGTAGAAGATACATGCATGCCCTAATGACTTCATCCTGTACCGTGGTGCGTACGAGGATTTGAACGCATGCCCGGTATGCGGTGCATTGTGTTATAAGATCAGACAAGATGACTCTAGTGATGTTGACGGCGAGCGCCCCCAGAAGAGGGTTCCTGCCAAGGTGATGTGGTATGCTCCTATAATACCACGGTTGAAATGCCTGTTCAGAAACAAAGAGCATGCCAAGTTGATGCGATGGCACAGAGAGGACCATAAGAAAGACGGGAAGTTGGGAGCACCTGCTGACGGGTCGCAGTGGAGAAAAATCGAGAGAAAGTACTGGGAGGAGTTTGCAGGTGACGCAAGGAACGTATGGTTTGGTTTAAGCGCGGATGGCATTAATCCTTTTGGGGAGCAGAGCAGCAATCACAGCACCTGGCCCGTGACTCTATGTACCTATAACCTTCCTCCTTGGTTGTGCATGAAGCGAAAGTTCATTATGATGCCAGTTCTCATCCAAGGCCCTAAGCAACCCGATGATGACATTGATGTGTACCTAAGGCCATTAGTTGAAGAACTTTTACAACTGTGGATTGGAAACGGTGTACGTGCGTGGGATGAGCACAAATAGGAGGAATTTGACCTGCATGCGTTGCTGTTTGTCACCATCAATGATTGGCCTGCTCTCAGTAACCTTTCAGGACAGACAAACAAGGGATACCACGCATGTACACACTGTTTGCATGACAATGTGTACCTGGGGCATCGTCGATTCCTTCTGACAAACCATCAATGTCGAAAGAAAGGCAAGCATTTCAAAGGCGAGGCAGATCACTGGAAGAAGCCCGCCATGTGTACCGGTGATCACGTACTTTCTATGGTCAATGATTTAAAAGTAATCTTCGGAAAGGGTCCCGATGGACTATCTGTTCTGAATGATGCTGAGGGACGCGCACCCATGTGGAAGAAGAAATCTATATTTTGGTACCTACCCTACTGGAAAGACCTAGTCCGCTCTTCAATCGACGTGATGCACATGACGAAGAACCTTTGCATGAACCTACTAGGCTTCTTGGGCGTGTATGGGAAGACAAAAGATACACTGAAGGCACGGGAGGACCTGCAACGTTTGCACGAAAAAGACGGTATGCCTCCAAAGCAGTATGAAGGTCCTGCCAGCTACGCTCTTACCAAAGAAGAGAAGGAAATCTTCTTTGAATGCCTGCTCAGTATGAAGGTCCCGTCTGGATACTCGTCGAATATAAAGGGAATAATAAATATGGCAGAGAAAAAGTTTCAGAACGTAAAGTCTCATGACTGCCACATGATTATGGCGCAACTGCTTCCGGTTGCATTGCGGGGGCTTCTACCGGAAAATGTTCAATTAGCCATTGTGAAGCTATGTTCATTCCTCAATGCAATCTCTCATAAGGTGATCGATCCAGAAATCCTACCAAGGTTAAGGAGTGATGTGGTGCAATGTCTTGTCAGTTTCGAGCTGGTGTTCCCACCATCCTTCTTCAATATCATGACGCACGTCTTAGTTCATCTAGTCGACGATATTGTCGTTCTGGGCCCTATATTTCTACACAATATGTTCCCCTTTGAGAGGTTCATGGGAGTCCTAAAGAAATATATACGTAACCGTGCTAGGCCAGAAGGAAGCATCTCCATGGGCCATCAAACACAGGATGTCATTGGGTTTTGTATTGACTTCATTCCTGACCTTAAGAAGATAGGTCTCCCTCAATCGCGGTATGAGGGGACACTGGGTGGAAAAGGCACGCTAGGAGGGGACTCAATAATATGTAGGGACGGACATTTTTGGTCTCAAGCGCACTACACGGTTCAACAGAATTCTACCTTGGTGACCCCGTATGTCGATGAATACAAGAACATTCTGCGCTCCAAACACCCAGACCAGTGTGACGATTGGATTACATGTGAACACATCAGGAGTTTCGGCAGTTGGTTCCAAACACGTCTCGGGTGTGACACCACTGTTTCTGATTGTTGAGGAACGTAGCAGAAATTCAAAATTTTCTACGAATCACCAAGATCAATCTATGGATATTCTAGCAACAAGAGAGGGAGAGGATGAGCATCTTCATACCCTTGAATATCGCTAAGCGGAAGCGTTACAAGAACACGGTTGATGGAGTCGTACTCACAGCGATTCAAATAGCGGAAGATCCGATCTAGCGCCAAACGGATGGCGCCTCCGCGTTCAACACACGTACAGCCCGGGGACGTCTCCTCCTTCTTGATCCAGCAAGGGGAGAGAAGAAGTTGAGGGAGAGATCCGGTAGCACGATGACGTGGTGGTGGTGGAGCTCGTGGTTCTCCAGCAGGGCTTCGCCAAGCACTACGGAGGAGGAGGAGGTGTTGGAGGAGGGAGAGGGCTGCGCCAGGGGAAGGGTGTGGCTGCCCTCCCACCCCCTCACTATATATAGGGGGAAGGGGAGAGGGGGCCAGCCCCTCTAGATGGATCTAGAGGAGGGGGCGACGGGCAGGGGAAACCCTAGATGGGTTTGGGCACCCCCACCCCCTAGGAAACTTGCCCCCCAAGCCGGAAGGGGAGGCTGCCCTAGGGGTGGCGCCCCTACCTCTCCAGGTTACGTGAGATGGGGTGGGAGGGGCGCTCATCCCCTTAGTGGGCTGATGTGCCCCCTCCCCTTGGCCCATAAGGCCCCCACCAACACTTGCCGAGGCCTCCGAAACCCCTTTCGGACACGCTGGTCATCACCTGGTACCCTCGGAACAATTCTGGACTCCAATACCCTTCGTCCAATATACCGATCTTCACCTCCGGACCATTCCGGAGCTCCTCGTCACGTCCGGGATCTCATCCGGGACTCCCACAACCTTCAGTAACCACATACTATTGCCCATAACAACTCTAGCGTCACCGAACCTTAAGTGTGTAGACCCTACGGGTTCGGGAACCATGCAGACATGACCGAGACGTTCTCCGGCCAATAACCAACAATGGAATCTGGATACCCATGTTTACTACCACATGTTCCACGATGATCTCATCGGATGAACCACAATGTCGAGGATTCAAGCAATCCCTTATACAATTCCCTTTGTCAATTGGTATGTTACTTGCCCGAGATTCTATCGTCGGTATCCCAATACCTCGTTCAATCTCGTTACCGGCAAGTCACTTTACTCGTTCCGTAATGCATGATCCCGTGACTAACTACTTAGTCACATTGAGCTCATTATGATGATGCATTACCGAGTGGGCCCAAAGATACCTCTCCGTCATACGGAGTGACAAATCCCAGTCTCGATTCGTGCCAACCCAACAGACACTTTCGGAGATACCTGTAGTGCACCTTTATAGCCACCCAGTTACGTTGTGACGTTTGGTACACCCAAAGATTCCTACGGTATCCGGGAGTTGCACAATCTCATGGTCTAAGGAAACGATACTTGACATTAGAAAAGCTCTAGCAAAATGAACCACATGATCTTGTGCTATGCTTAGGGTTGGGTCTTGTCCATCACATCATTCTCCTAATGATGTGATCCCGTTATCAATGACATCCAATTTCCATGGTCAGGAAACATAACCATCTATTGATCAACAAGCTAGTCAACTAGAGGCTCACTAGGGACATGTTGTGGTCTATGTATTCACACATGTATTACGGTTTCCAGTTAATACAATTATAGCATGAATAATAGAAAATTATCATGAACAAGGAAATATAATAATAACCATTTTATTATTGCCTCTAGGGCATATTTCCAATAGTCTCCCACTTGCACTAGAGTCAATAATCTAGTTCACATCATTATGTGATTGTATTGAATCCAACACCCATGGTGTTTGATAGTATCTCGCTTCTGAGAGAGGTTTATTAGTCAATGGGTCTGAACCTTTTAGATCCGTGTGTGCTTTACAAATATATATGTCATCTTATAGATGCAGCTACCAGGCGCTACTTGGAGCTATTCCAAATAACTGCTCTACTATACGAATCCGGTTTACTACTCAGAGTCATCCGGATTAGTGTCAAAGTTTGCATCGACGTAACCCTTTACGATGAACTCTTTTACCACCTCCATAATCGAGGAAATTCCTTAGTCCACTAGTTACTAAGGATAAGTTTGACCGCTGTCATGTGATCCATTCCTGGATCACTCTTGTACCCCTTGACTGACTCATGGCAAGGCACACTTCAGGTGCGGTACACAGCATAGCATACTGTAGAGCCTACGTCTAAAGCATAGGGGACAACCTTCGTCCTTTCTCTCTCTTCTGCCATGGTCAGGTCTTGAGTCTTACTCAATACTCACACCTTATGCACAGCCAAGAACTCCTTCTTTGCCGATCTATTTTGAACTCCTTCAAAATCTTGTCACGGTGCGTATTCATTTGAAAGTACTATCAAGCGATTTTGATCAATCCTTATAGATCTTGATGCTCAATGTTCAAGTAGCTTAATCCAGGTTTTTATTGAAAAACACCTTTCAAACAACCCTATATGCTTTCTAGAAATTCTACATCATTTCCAATCAACAATATGTCAACAACATATATTCATCAGAATTCTATAGTGCTCCCACTCACTTCTTTGGAAATACAAGTTTCTCATAAACTTTGTATAAACCCAAAATCTTTGATCATCTCATCAAAGCGTATATTCCAACTCCGAGATGCTTACTCCAGTCCTTAGAAGGATTGCTGGAGCTTTGCATACTTGTTAGTATCTTATAGGATTGACAAAACCTTCTGGTTGTATCATATACAACCTTTCCTCAAGAAAATTGTCGAGGAAACAATGTTTTGACATCCTATCTGCAAGATTTCATAAATAATGCAGTAACTGCTAATATAATTTCAACATACTCTTAGCATCACTACGAGTGAGAAAGTCTCATCGTAGTCAACTCCTTGAACTTGTCGGAAAACATCTTAGCGACAAGTCAAGCTTTCTTAATGGTGACACTTACCATCATTGTCCGTCTTCCTTTTAAAATCCATCTGTACCCAACAGCCTTATGACCATCAAGTAGTTCTTCCAAAGTCTATACTTTGTTTTCATACATTGATCCTTTCTCGAATTTTATGGCCTCGAGCCATTCGTCGGAATCCGGGCCCACCATCGCTTCTCCATAGCTCATAGGTTCATTGTTATCTAGTAACATGACCTCCAGGATAGGATTACGTACCACTCTGGAGTAGTACGTATCCTTGTCGACCTACAAGTTTTGGTAATGACTTGATCCGAAGTTTAATGATCAATATCATCAGCTTCCACTTCAATTGGTGTAGGCACCACAGGAACAACTTCCTGTGCCCTGCTACACACTAGTTGAAGTGATGGTTCAATAACCTTATCAAGTCTCCACCATCCTCCAACTCAATTCTTTCGAGAGAAACTTTTCCTCGAGAAAGGTCCCGATTCTAGAAACAATCCCTTTTGCTTCCGGATCTGAGACAGGAGGTATACCCAACTGTTTTGGGTGTCCTATGAAGATGCATTTATCCGCTTTGGGTTCGAGCTTATCAGTCTGAAACTTTTTCACATAAGCGTCACAGCCCCAAATTTTTTAACAAATGACAGCTTAGGTTTCTCTAAACCATAGTTCATACGGTGTCATCTCAACGGAATTACGTGGTGCCCTATTTAAAGTGAATGCGGTTGTCTCTAATGCCTAACCCATAAACGATAGTGGTAATTTGATAAGAGACATCACGGTATGCACCATATCCAATAGGGTGCATTTATGATGTTCGGACACACCATCACACTATGGTGTTCAAGGCGGTATTAGTTATGAAAGAATTTCCACAAGGTCTTAATTGTGTACCAAACTCATAACTCAGATATTCATCTCTATGATCATATCATAGACATTTTATTCTCTTGTCACGACGATCTTCAACTTCACTCTGAAATTACTTGAACCTTTCAATAATTCAGACTTGTGTTTCATCAAGTAAATATACTTAGCATCTACTCAAATCATTTGTGAAGTAAGAACATAACGATATCCACTGCGTGCCTCAGCACTCATTGGACTGCACACATCAAAATGTATTACTTCCAACAAGTTGCTTTCTTGTTCCATCTTACTGAAAACGAGGCCTTTCGGTCATCTTGCCCATGTGGTATTATTTGCACGTCTCAAGTGATTCAAAATCAAGTGAGTCGAAATGATCCATCTTTATGGAGTTTCTTCATGCATATATACCAATAGACATGGTTCGTATGTCTCAATCTTTTCAAAAAATGAGTGAGTCCAAAGATCCATCAACATGGAGCTTCTTCATGCGTTTTATGCCAGTATGACTCAAATGGCAGGGCCACAAGTATGTGGTACTATCATTACTATCTTATATCTTTTGGCATGAACATGTGTATCACTACGATCGAGATTCAATAAACCATTCATTTTAGGTGCAAGACCGTTGAAGGTATTATTCAAATAAACAGAGTAACCATTATTCTCCTTAAATGAATAACCATATTGTGATAAACATAATCCAATCATGTCTATGCTCAACGCAAACACCAAATAATTATTATTTAGGTTTAACACCAATCTCGATGGTAGAGGGAGCATGCGATGCTTGATCACATCAACCTTGGAAACACTTCCAACACTCATCGTCATCTCACCTTTAGCTAGTCTCCATTTATTCCGTAGCTCTTTTATTTCGAGTTACTAACACTTAGCAATCGGACCGGTATCTTAATACTCTGTGCTACTAGGAGTACTAGTAAAGTACACATTTAATATAATGTATATCCAATATACTTCTGTCAACCTTGCCGGCCTTCTCATCTACCAAGTATCTAGGGTAGTTCTGCTTCAGTGACCGTTCCCTCATTACAGAAGCACTTAGTCTCGGGTTTGGGTTCAACCTTGGGTTTCTTCACTAGAGCAGCAACTGATTTGTCGTTTCATGAAGTCTCCCTTCTTTCCCTTGCCCTTATTGAAACTAGTGGTTTTACTAACCATCAACAATTGATGCTCCTACTTGATTTCTACTTTCGCGGTGTCAAACATCATGAATTGCTCAAGGATCATCATGGCTATCCCTGATATGTTATAGTTCATCACGAAGCTCTAGTAGCTTAGTGGCAGTGACTTTGGAGAACCATCACTATCTCATCTGGAAGATAACTCCCACTCGATTCAAGCGATTGTAGTACTCAGACAATCTGAGCACATGCTCAACGATTGAGCTTTTCTCCCTTAGTTTGCAGGCTTAAGAAACTTGTCGGAGGTCTCACACCTCTTGACATGGGCACGAGCCTGAAATCCCAATTTCAGCTCTTGGAACATCTCATATGTTCTGCAACGTTTTAAAATGTCTTTGGTGCCTCAATTCTAAACCATTTAACATTACGCACTGAACTATCATGCAGTCATCAAAACGTGTATGCCAGATGTTCGCAACATCCACAGACGACGCTCGAGGTTCAGCACACTGAGCGGTGCATTAAGGACATAAGCCTTCTGCACAGCAATGAGGATAATCCTTAGTTTACGGACCCAGTCCGCATAATTGCTACTATCAGCTTTCAACTAAAATTTTCTCTAGGAACATATCTTAAACAGTAGAACTAAAGCGTAAGCTACGACATAATTTGCAAAGACCTTTTGACTATGTTCATGATAATTAAGTTCATCTGATTATTTAATGAACTCCCACTTAGATAGACATCCCTCTAGTCATCTAAGTGATACATGATCCGAGTCAACTAGGCCGTGTCCGATCATCACATGAGACGAACTAGTCATCATCGGTGAACATCTTCATGTTGATCGTATCTGCTATACGGCTGATGTTCGACCTTACGGTCTCTTGTGTTCTGAGGCCATGTCTGTACATGCTAGGCTCGTCAAGTCAACCTAAGTGTTTTGTGTGTGTAAATCTAGCTTACACCCGCTGTATGTGAACATTAGAATCTATCACACCCGATCATCACGTGGTGCTTCGAAACAACGAACTTTCGCAACGGTGCACGGTTAGGGGGAACACTTTGTTGAAATTTTAATGAGGGATCATCTTATATATGCTACCGTTGTTCTAAGCAAATAAGATGTAGACATGACAAACATCACATGCAAATCATAGAGTGACATGATATGGCCAATATCATCTCGCGCCTTTGATCTTCATCGTTGAGGCGCGGCATGATCACCTTCGTTACCGGCATGACACCATGATCTCCATCATCATGATCTCCATCATTGTGTCTTCATGAAGTTGTCTCGCCAACTATTACTTCTACTACTATGGCTAACGGTTAGCAATAAAGTAAAGTAATTACATGGCGTTTTCAATGACACACAGGTCATACAATAAATTAAGACAACTCCTATGGCTCCTGCCGGTTGTCATACTCATCGACATGCAAGTCGTGATTCCTATTACAAGAACATGATCAATCTCATACATCACATATATCATTCATCTCATTATTTTGGGCGATATCACATCACATAGCATACCCTGCAAAAATAAGTTAGACGTCCTCTAATTGTTGTTGCATGTTTTAGGTGGCTGCTACGGGTTTCTAGCAAGAACGTTTCTTACCTACGCAAAGCCACAACGGTGATATGCCAATTGCTATTTACCCTTCATCAGGACCCTTTTCATCGAATCCGATCCAACTAAAGTGGGAGAGACTGGCACCCGCTAGCCACCTTATGCAACAAGTGCATGTGAGTCGGTGGAACCTGTCTCACGTAAGCGTACGTGTAAGGTCGGTCCGAGCCGCCTCATCACAAAATGCCGCAGAATCAAGATAGGACTAGTAACGGCAAGCAAATTGTACAAACCATCGCCCACAACTACTTGTGTTCTACTCATGCATAGAATCTACGCAATAGACCTAGCTCATAATGCCACTGTTGAGGAACGTAGCAGAAATTCAAAATTTTCTACGCATCACCAAGATCAATCTATGGAGATTCTAGCAACAAGAGAGGGAGAGGATGAGCATCTTCATACCCTTGAAGATCGCTAAGCGGAAGCTTTACAAGAACGTGGTTGATGGAGTCGTACTCATGGCGATTCAAATCGCGGAAGATCTGATCTAGCACCGAACGGACGGCGCCTCCGCGTTCAACACACGTACAGCCCGAGGACGTCTCCTCCTTCTTGATCCAGCAAGGGGAGAGGAGAAGTTGAGGGAGAGCTCTGGCAGCACGACGGCGTGGTGGTGGTGGAGCTCGTGGTTCTCCAGCAGGGCTTCGCCAAGCACTACGGAGGAGGAGGAGATGTTGGAGGAGGGAGAGGGTTGCGCCAGGGGAAGGGTGTGCTTGCCCTCCCACCCCCTCACTATATATAGGGGGAAGGGGAGAGCGGTCCGGCCCATCTAGATGGATCTAGAGGAGGGGGCGGCGGCCAGGGGAAACCCTAGATGGGTTTGGGCGCCCCCACCCCCTAGGAAACTTGCCCCCCAAGCCGGGGGGGATGCTGCCCTAGGAGTGGCGCCCCTACCTCTCTAGGTTACGTGAGATGGGGTGGGAGGGGCGCTCAGCCCCTTAGTGGGCTCATGTGCCCCATCCCCTTGGCCCATAAGGCCCCCATCAACACTTGTCGGGGCCTCCGAAACCCCTTTCGGACACGCTGGTCATCACCTGGTACCCCCGGAACAATTCCGGACTCCAATACCCTTCGTCAAATATACCGATCTTCACCTCTGGACCATTCCGGAGCTCCTCATCATGTCCGAGATCTCATCCGGGACTCCGAACAACCTTCGGTAACCACATACTATTTCCCATAATAACTCTAGCGTCACCGAACCTTAAGTGTGTAGACCCTATGGGTTCAGGAACCATGCAGACATGACCGAGACGTTCTCCGGCCAGTAACCAATAGCGGGATCTAGATACCCATGTTGACTCCCACATGTTCCACGATGATCTCATCGGATGAACTACAATGTCGAGGATTCAAGCAATCCCGTATACAATTCCCTTTGTTAATCGATATGTTACTTGCCCGAGATTCGATCGTCGGTATCCCAATACCTCGTTCAACCTCATTACCGGCAAGTCACTTTACTCGTTCCGTAATGCATGATCCCGCGACTAACTACTTAGTCACATTGAGCTCCTTATGATGATGCATTACCGAGTGGGCCCAGAGATACCTCTCCGTCATACGGAGTGACAAATCATAGTCTCGACTCGTGCCAACCCAACAGACACTTTCAGAGATACCTGTAGTGCACCTTTATAGCCACTCATTTATGTTGTGATGTTTGGTACACCCAAAGCATTCCTACGGTATCCGGGAGTTGCACAACCTCATGGTCTAAGGAAATGATACTTGACATTAGAAAAGCTCTAGCAAAACGAACCACACGATCTTGTGCTATGCCATCACATCATTCTCCTAATGATGTGATCCCGTTATCAATAACATCCAATGTCCATGGTCAGGAAACCATAACCATCTATTGATCAACAAGCTAGTCAACTAGAGGCTCACTAGAGACATGTTGTGGTCTATGTATTCACACATGTATTACGGTTTCCAGTTAACACAATGATATCATGAACAATAGACAATTATCATGAACAAGGAAATATAATAATAACCATTTTATTATTGCCTCTAGGGCATATTTCCAACACTGGTGACCTGTACTCGTTGGCGACAGATCCATCTTCGATTGTAATGACTTACAAAGGGTACGAGATAAATGGGAATACATTTCACACGATCGCCCAAGACCAAAAGAGCACCAACCAAAACAGTGGTGTCCGCTTTGATGCAGCAACCTAGAGAGGAAAGGACGCATATTATGGTTACATAGTGGACATATGGGAACTTGACTGTGGATATGATATTAAGGTCCCTTTGTTTAAGTGCAAATGGGTCAATTTGTCAGGAGGCAGGGTACAGGTAGACCCATAGTACGGAATGACAACAATGGATTTGAACAATCTGGGGTACACAGACGAACCATTCGTCCTAGCCAATGATGTGGCACATGTTTTCTATGTGAAGGACATGTCTACCAAACCGAGAAAAGGAAAAGATAAGGAAGCGGATACATCATACGATGAGCCAAAGTGCCACATAGTTCTTTCAGGAAAAAGAGACATCATGGGATTGGAGGGCAAGACAGACATGTCTGAAGATTATGAATAGTTTCATGAAATTCCTCCCTACAAAGTCAAGGCTGACCCAAGCACCCTGCTAAACGATGAAGATTATCCATGGTTGCGGCGCAATAAGCAAATGACACAAGCGAAGAAAAAGTGAAGACTTTCTAGCAACAACTATTATGATGATGCCTTTGATCTAGAATATCACTGCTATTACATGTGAACAAATGAAATCCCTTTGTAACAGATGAGTTTTCGTTCGAAACCCTGATACTTCCAAAGAGATTGTCTATTTTGTACACAAAGTGCATCCAGTTTTTGTCGTAACCCGCTCAACATTTTACCACATGCTATGTGGGTGAAATGATAATACCATGCCAACTTTCAACATTTTCAGAGTTCATTTTTAGTGCTTTTCAATTTAAGGGTCATTTAGCTCAAAAAAATCAGTACAGGCATGAGATGAAGTCAGAGAGGGTTGAAAATTGATGATGTGGCTTTTAATGGTGCATTTTGAACACATAAAAAGTCTGGAGTTCAAATAAGTTCAAAAAATGGAATCCCATTGTAACACATGAGTTTCCGTTCGAAACCCTGATACTTCAAAAGAGATTGTCCATTTTGCATAGGAAGTGCATCAAGTTTTTGCCATAACCCTCTCAACTTTTTAGCACATGCTATGTGGGTGAAATGATGATATCATGCCAACTTTCAACCTTTTAAGAGTTCATTTGTAGTGCTTTTCAATTTCAGGGTCATTTAGCTCAAATAATGAACTAATAGCAAAAAAAATGAACTAATAGCAAAAAGAATGAACTAAAAATAGTCAACTAAAATATTCTATTATGATCAACTAAAATAAAACTATAATATCCTTCAATAGCAAAAAGAATCAACTAAAAAGCTTTTATAAAACTCCAATAGCAAAAGGAATCAACTCAAAAAACTTTTATAAACCTCTAGTATTATTGAAACTAAAATTATATAAAATTTATGCAACCAAAATTATCAAAGTATTTTCTGTTCAAAACATTAAAAGAAAAAAGAATGTTCATAAAGAATTCATTTTGTTAGAAACTTTAATAGCAGAAAGAATTATGATAAAGAATTTTTGTGTTAGAAACTAAAATAATAAAATTTGTTTTTGAATATAATGATAAAACATTGTAATATTAAATAGCAGGAAAAAGAATCACTCAAAAATTTATTTTTATAGTAAAGTTATTCCAAAACTAGTGATTCACACAAATTTCAAAAATAATAATTAAACTATTCAAATTGGAAAACAAATGGCACTAACAGAAAGTTTATAATTTTTATTACCTCAAAGCAAAAAGAACTAAAAAATAAAGCAAAAAACAAAAGAAAATAAATAATGCAAAAAACAGAAAAATACTGGGAAAAGAATGCCACCTATTGGGCCACCACGGCCTGAATATGACTAGAAACCTTACCGTGGGCCAGGATTCAGGCCCGCGGAAGGCCCAGTAGGCCCATCAGGCATAGCAGTGACAATTGGGCTTGTAAGCCTGCAATGGAGAGGAGCTCAAGAGGGTTGCGGCAGTGGGGCTTATGAACCACTGCGCGCCCCTCTCAACAAGCGAGGTGGGACTAAAGGTTTGGCCACGGGCAGCACGAGGCCTCTGGTCCCGGTTGGTGGCGCCAACCGGTACCAAAGGGGAGCATTGGTACCGGTTCGTGGCACTAACCGGTACCAATGCCACCCTTTGGTACCGGTTGGTGCCACCAACTGGTACCAAAGGCCTCTGTTTCCCGCCCTTTGGGCTGCTGAAAAGAGACCTTTGGTACCGGTTGGTGGTACCAACCGGTAACAAAGGGGTTCATTGGTACCGGTTGGTGCCACGAACTGGTACCAATGCCCTGGGTATATAAGCAACAGTTGTGCAGGTTTTGTTTCAGTTCTTCTTCCGCCCCGACGATGCCGCCAGGCTGCCCCGACGATGCCGCGCCCCTGCCCCTCTGCTCCGACGACACCGCGTCCCTGCCCTAACACCGTCGCCGCGCGCCGACCCTTCCCCTGCCCCGTCGCCACGCCGCCCCTGCCCCGATGCCGTCGCTACGCCGCCCCGCACCGTCACCGCCCCGATCGGCGCCGCCCCTGCCCTGACGCCGTCGCCACGCCACCCCTGTCCCGACGTCGTAGCCGCCCCAGTCCGCGCCGCCCCGCGCTAGGTCCGACCGGCCTCCTCCAATATGAATTTTTTTATATATGTTGATGATGATATGATGATATTTTTTTCATATATATATTAATTTTTTTATTTAAGTTGTTAGTAGATATCGATTTTAGGTTAGTGCATTTTATCACTAATTTTAAGTTAGTTGATCGATTTAGTGCATTTTAGGTTTGTTGTACCGATAACTTTGACATGAGGGGGGGGGTCGATATACCCCCTCCCCGATAACATTTTTTCTATGTATATGTCGTCATTGTCGATATAAACCCTCCCCGGTAACTTCGACATGAGGGGGGGTCGATATACCCCCTCCCCGATAACATTTTTTTTCTATGTATATATCATCGTTGTCGATATACCCCCTCCCCAATAACTTCTACATGAGGGGGGGGGTCGACATACCCCCTCCGTGATAACATTTTTTTCTATGTATATGTTGTCGTTGTCGATATACCCCCTCCCCGATAACTTCGACATGAGGGGGTCGATATACCCCCTCCGGGATAACATTTTTTTCTATGTATATGTCGTCATTGTCGATATACCCCCTCCCAGATAACTTTGACATGGGGGGGGTTGATATACCCCCTCCGCGATAACATTTTTTTCTATGTATATGTCATCGTTGTCGATATACCCCCTCATCAATAACTTTGACATGAGGGGGGGTCGATACACCCCCTTCGTGATAACATTTTTTCTATGTATATGTCAATGTTGCCAATATATATACCCCCTCCCCGATAACTTCAACATGAGGAGAAGAAGAAGGAGAAGAAGATGAGAGGAAGAAGAGGAGAAAAAAATAAGAAGAGGAAGAAGAAGAAAAAAAGAGGAGAAGAAGAAGGAATAGAGGAAAAGAAGAAAAATAGAAAAAAAATCTATTTTTTCTTCTTCTCCTCTATTCCTTCTTCTTCTCCTCTTTTTTTTCTTCATTTTTTTCTTCTATTTTTTTCTTCTTCTCCTCTATTTTTTCTTCTTCTTCCTCTTCTTATTTTTTATCGGGAACGAGGGTGTCGGGAACTAGGGTGTCGGAAACTAGGGTAGAGGGTCGAGGGTCGTCGAGGGGTCGAGGGTCGCCGAGGGGTCTATGTTTGCCACTATTAATATATCCATCTCTCATGTTTGTATATTAATTGCCATGTTGTAATATTTGCAGAAACTATGGATCAACAAAGAGATTTCAAGCAAGAAGAAATATTGGGGGACATAATCCGCGACGGAGGTGATGTCTTGTTGTTTCTCAACAACCTCGAAGAAGGTCTGGAAGGAGAGGAAGTAGGCCATAGTGATCAAACAATGGAGGAGGAAAGTCATGATCGTGATGGTGGCTCCGGCGACCGTGATGCCGGCTCCGGTGACCGAACGGAGTCAGGATCAGCTATTGCAAAGTCCGGCGAGGTATATATAGGATACTTTGTTTCGCGAAACATAATATTATTCTGTTACCCTACTTGAACTGACGGTTTCAGGTGGTTGTACTGATGATTTTCGAGCGGTTCAACTCATGCTTTCAGTTTTGTTTAACAAATCGTCTTCTTTAGTTCAATTTTTTTTTGCAATTTTTTTGTTAGAACGGGGCGTGTAATATATCATTGGAAAGCTCTTGACAACTATATTTGAAGTATATCGAATGTTTTTGAAAAATCATTATGGTTTAAGAGCAGTTTTGAAAAAACCGTTTTTTTTCAAAACCGAAAACATGAATCGTATTTTGGACTCAATTTTCAAATAGTTCGCCGGAATTGAGCAAATAAGATGGCGTTGGAAAGCTGGTGAAAATCTGCATCTTTCATATATGTAATGTTTTTTCTAATTCTATATGATCTAAAAGTAATTTGGAAAACGGTGAAATTCTGTGTGAAACGTATTTTTGCGATTTTTTGCAAACGATTTGTTGGATTGATGCAAATGATACGGCGTTGGAAAGCTATGGAAAATGCACAACTGTTTCATATAGAAATGTTTTTCTAATTCCTTACGGTTTAAAACCGAATTCGAATATGGTCAAATTTGATTTCAAACGTGATTTTTTTAAAGTTTGTCGAAATGAGGCAAATAATATACAGTTGGAAAGATATCGAAAATAAGAAACTTAATCATGTTGAACTTTTCTCAAATTCGCAACCGTTGAAGAGTAATTTGGATTACGGTGAGAACCATCGTGCTGTTTTTCTGTCAGAAAAAACAGAGTACTTGTACTGATCTACATGTGTGTTTGTACTGATATATTCTTCGGAGAGTAATTTTGAAAGGTTCCGAAAAAAAGTGTACTTGAACTGATGTTTGCATGGTTTTGTACTAAGCGTGTTTTCACTAACTAGACTTTGATTTGTTTTGGGTAATATTTTTGCTCGTAAGTTTTCAACGGTTTATTGTATCGTCGCCCTTGTACTTGCATGGTTTATATCATCAAACTGAATGATAGTTTTTTTCAAAAAGAAAATGTTTTTAACTAAACAATTTTTTACAATGATGTTCTGGACTTCTCTTATTTTACGACTTGTACTTTTCCCATTTGAATTGCATGGAGTTTCCTTTCGCTTGAATTTTTATAATACAAAACCGAATGGTTCACTTTTACCTCCTCTCTTTTAAAGCATACAAAACTAACAAACTAAAAGAAAATGGTGAGCATAGTGCATTTTTTTACCACAGTTCGTAATAGGGAGCACAATCCATGTGAATTGTATAAAAGATAAGTAACAGTAAATATGGATTATTGGTGTTTTTATAGAGTTTGTAGTACCATCACAATCACAGTTCATAATGATGTAATCTTTGTTCGTGCTCCGTTCAGAAAAAGATACACAAGTACATTGCGGCCAAAGTATTACAAACTGACAAACATAATAATCCACCTCGCTAGAACAGAGCATCTCAAACGGCTCTACTCCTATTGCACAGAAAACTGAACAACAAAATATGTTTGGCTAGAGTAGCAAAGGTACCAAGAAAAAGCACAATTCTATTAACTAACACGTGAAGTGGATGTACGCGTGCCTTGTAGCGTAGGGTTGTACTGACACACTCAGCATAAGGGGATTTCCAATTCACACAAGATCAAACTGCACCACTTCGTTATGCGAAGGCCGGCTGCCTGGGTCGTCACCGTCGAACTGAACCCCACGCCCCTGTTGAACTACTGAAATATTTTAGTACGGGTTAGATACAGTGCCAAACTAGTACCTGAAAATCTCATCCCCAGATATGCATGTCAATCTTCACAGTTGGAAGTAATCTAAGCTATCTCAAAACATCAAACTGATATATACATGCAAGAACAAAACCGGTACAAGAAAGACAAACAATCAATATGACGAGGAATCTCTAGATGAATAAGAACAGAGCATCAAGAAGATTCATCAAATTCATACCAAAAATATGAGGGGTCATGGTCGCCAACCAATAGGCTATGCAGGAGGAGGGCGCGACCTGCAGTTTCAGTGGTATATGTCTAATAATAATTGGAAGGTAGATGATCAGCCAGTGTCGGCCTCCAAGGCCAACAGCCTTCTTGACAACACACTGTAGACCGACCAACATGGACTCTATTGGGTTTAGTTTATTTATTCATGCACTGTTAGGCGTGCCCATTTTGAACTTACGAAGTTTTCTATACCCATCTGAACCTACAAAGTTTTCCTATAGCCGTTTTGAACTTACAAAGATTTTCTCGATGAACTTTCATGTGGTTTGTTTACAAGGAACTTTCATAAGGGAAATTCTCGCGCAATTGCACATGTACTGGTTATATTTTCTCCGAAACTAGAATGGTTTTCATATGTTTCGTACACTATGGTGATGAAAATAAACAGTTGGTGAGCACCAAGACAACTTTAACATGGGATCCATTCCCCCAAGTGGAAGCAATAGGAATTATTGCTTAGAAAATAAGCAAGTGCAAGTACAAGAGAGTAGGAAGAGTTGTACTTTTGGTGTAAGCATACATGAGCAGGGCTTGCGCGGAGGCCGCGTGAGGAACTGGTTGAGGACGACCACACTAATGTTTGTGCTGCTGCCGTTGTGGCAAAAGGGGCAACGACCTGTGTTGGTTGCAGGAGCTGGACTGACCACCTAGGCATCACATCAAAGTAACTAGCAAGATTAATCACTACTTTTTACAAGAATTAGCCAGCAATTAAAAGGGTGCGAAATAATAGTTCTAGTAATTATAATTTCCAAACACTAGTAGCAACCACTGTTTTTGGTTCAATTTCCTATGAATAAAAACACTCCTGGGTGGACACACAAAATCATGATAAAAACAGTGGCAGCAAGAAGCAATCATAAGTGAATATGCAGTAGTGCTATAATGGAATATTAGTCAGAATCAAAGTTCATGTAACTATGGCACACACATCATAGAATATTTTTGAACTTACATAATCCTGAAACAGGAACTTCATTTTTCAAAAAATTAGCAATTCTAAATGCACTAGCAATGTAATTGAATTCTTTAGACCATAGTAATTGAATTTCAAGCAAATTTCTTTATAAAACATTTTGTTTTTCCATTTGCACAATAATTATGTCCTTGTCAGTACGACTCATCAGAATTGTAGAACGACATCCTTTTCAGTACGACTCATCAGTACTAGTGCTCTTTTTTCCAAAAAAATGTGTTAGAATAGAAGCATTTTTCTTATATGGATGTTACTTTTAATATTAAGAATATTACTGATCAGTACTAGTATTTTGTGTAAGTCATACTGATCAGTACTGCTACTTGTTGTACTGCTGAGCACTAGTACTGATCTAGCTAACACAGAGAATGTTTCATCTAGTGGACTTCTAACATTACATTAGAAAAAGCGAGCTACGAAATAAACAACTAGATTAGAATAGAAGCATTAGCTTGTATTAGAAATGATGAGCTACGAAATAAACAACCAGATGGGAATTTGTTTCAAGTCAGTTTTGCTATTTTTGAATTTGATGCATGCTGCACTATAGGACTGCTACTGGTTTGCAGGTTGCACTTGAGTACTTTTAAATTGTTTGCATAGTTTACTACAGAAATCTTCACTACTTGAAAACTCTTGCCAGACTAGGCACCCCCAAACAATTACCAAATACATACTAGACTATTAGACCTACGGTAACACCCTAATGCAATTACATAATCATCAAATTAATGTAGGAGTTGCAAACAATTATCAAATGTGAAGCTACTATGTGTACACTTCTTTCTCTAAAATATATCAAAAAACACAAAATCTTCTACGGAGCAGAGGGGAGTTTATTTTGTAACATGGTATAAATGCTTGCTTAAACATATGTTGCCCATCCTCAGCTAATGGGATTAGCGATATGTTTTGTTACGGGGGTTTGCATATGGATGAACTGACTAACCCATTTTTCTTGTACTGAAGCTTGTTTTCAAAAATTGAAGACAATGCAAATATTATCTACAATATGGACATTACGATCGGGGAGTACATGAACCGAATAGCATTCAAAAGATGAAGTGTAAAAATGAAGCTCCAAAAGCCCTTACGATCTTTGAACTACATGCGAAATTGAAATGTAGTGCATCAATCACAGTTGCAAACACATAAACAGTAGCAACAATTCTCCAGCTCAGGACGACCAGGAAATAGACGAACTGAAACACATTCAAAAGTTGAACTGAAAAAAAATTGAAGTTCCACTCAGATATCTGACACAAAGCATAGTGGACTTATGTTCTTGTGTACTTTGAACTCTTAAAGTTTTGAAAATTGAACATTTTTTCCTTTGTGTACTTTGAACTCTTAATGCTAGTTGGAGACAAATACCTTTTCTGTTGTGTACTGAGAAGAGAAAAAATAATTTTTCATGCTAAACTGCTGCTTTTTTGGATTGACAGTGGAAAATTACAGCGCACAGAAAAACTGCTGGAACATAGGAATAACAACATCAAATATCATCAAAATATTTTTGCTTCTCATAGGCATTTCGACAAGAAACTATAGAGCGTCAAATTTAGCACATAAGTAGCATGAGATTTGAATGAGCATCAGCAAAAAGAAATAGCAACATTAGCTGTCTTTGTGATTCCACCACGAGGCACTAGGGGGAAGATGGGGAAGGGCGTAGTCGACGGTGCTGTGCCACGGCAAGGAAGTGGGGCTGGGGACGCAACGACGCTCTAGGGGAGGGAGTCGGTCGGCGGCGGCGCACTAGGAAAGGGAGCCGGGCGGATCCAGGTTGCTGCTGCAATGAACGGCATGCAGTGGTGGTGTCGAACAACCTGCAGTGATGGCGTCGAACGGCCATGGCGGCAGTGGGGGGCTTATGTTCCTTTCTACGTAGTACTGAACTATTGAAAGTTTGAAATCTAATCTTTTGTTCTTAAGTACCAATACTACATAACACATAAATCCAATTTGTTTATGTGTACCAATAATTTTGTTCTTTAAGTTTCTGCACTTTTTTTTGCTATAACGACTATAATCATTTCTGTACCCCTTCCAATGATATTTTTGAACTTCAATTATAAATAAAGAACACATATTATAATTTAGATTGTCAGTCCACATAGCACTACTACAAAAAGGGCTATAGATGGAATGACCACTAATGGCGCACCTGTGATGTGGTGCGCCATTACTATATAGTAATGGCGCACCAGGTCTCGGTGCGCCATTAGTAATATATTACTAATGGCGCACCTGGTGTGTGGTGCGCCATTAGTAGTTTTGAAAAAAAACATAAAAAAAATTTGTTACTAATGGCGCACCGTTGCATAGTGCGCCATTACTAATTGACATAGTAATGGCGCACCACATCCGTCGTGCGCCATTAGTAGTTTTGAAAAAAAAAGTAAAAAAAAATAAAAAAAAATTGTTACTAATGGCGCACCATGTCTCGGTGCGCCATTACTAGTTTTAACTAGTAATGGCGCACTTTCCACTGGCGCGCCATTACTAAGTTTTTTTCAAAAAAAAAATCAAAAAAAATATCAATTTTTTTTTATTTTTTTTCAAAACTAGTAATGGCGCACCGTGCATGTGGTGCGCCATGACTAGTTTAACTAGTAATGGCGCACCACACCCACGGTGCGCCATTACTAACTTGCCCCAACACCGAATGCACCCCCCCCCCCCCCCCGTGGATCGCCTTTTCAGTTTTAAAAAAATAAAAGAAAATGATGGAAATGTCAAGAAAATAAAAGATAATGTGTTTCCCATGTGATATGTGCTCTAGTTTTTGGGAAAATTTACAAATATGAATTTCGACTTTATTTGCAAAATCTGTCTGGAAATTTGTAAAATGGGCATAACTTTTGCATACGAACTCGGATGAAAAAGTTTTTTATATGAAAAATCATCTACTCGAAAAGTTACATCCAAATTTAACGGGGGAACCCGGTTAAACATTTTCAAAAACCTAACAGAAAAAAAGTTACGGGGCTTTCAAGATCTAGCGGCAAAAAAATTCAAAAAAGTTCAAACTTACTAGTGGCGCACCGTGGATGTGGTGCGCCACTAGTAACAGAAAAAAAATGGTTTTGAATTTTCTTTTTGATTTTTTTTCAAAAAATGATACGTAATATGATCGGGAAGTTTGAAATATTTTTTAAAATTTCATCATAGTCATGAACATGAATAAAGTCCTAGACATCAACAAGGTATAACAGGATTGATATGCTAGATATATCAACAAGTGCTTGTGAAGTGAGCTGTTGCTGGGGTTGGATAGAACTCTGAAGTTAAGCGTGCTTGGGCTGGAGTAGTGTGAGGATGGGTGACCTTTTGGGAAGTTTGACCACGGAGTGCGATTTGACCTGAGATTAAGCATATTGACTTGAGATTAAGCCATAGCGAACTGAGATTAAGAAAAATTTGAAAAAAAATTAAAAAATTTGAAAATAAAAATAGAAAAGATTTCTGAATTTTTTTTGAAAAAAAAGGTTACTAATGGCGCACTTCTATGTGGTGCGCCATTAGTATACCAGATACTAATGGCGCACCATGGGCTATACTAATGGCGCACCGTGGGCTATACTAATGGCGCACTACATGGTGCGCCATTAGTATATCAGATACTAATGGCGCACCAGTGGTGCGCCATTAGTAAAAAATACTAATGGCGTGCTAGTAATGGTGCACCGGTAGTGCGCCATTAGTAGGCAAAACCGGTGCGCCATTAGTAGGCCTTTTTCTAGTAGTGTAGGGGTCTTCTTCGGGGGCCAGCCTGGTTGCCGAAACAGCAACAACAACCATGGAGGGCCTAGACTGGACTAGGTCGTACTGCAGTAGCACCAGCTCCATGAAAAAAAGATCATGCTCTCCATCTAGACAAATACGTCCAAGAGAAGACGAGAGAAACATCGACACATAGGCTCATTGTTTTGGCAAAATGGAAAATATGTACTACATCTGCAGAATTTGTGAAAATCTGGTGTTCCTTTTACCTCCTTGTCGCTCTTCTTATCTCAGGAGGAGGACACGGCCTTGGCGAATCACACGAGGAAGACGTAAGCAGGCATCGCTGCTGGCAATACTTGGCGCACCGGACAACCTGCACTGAAGGTGCATTTAAGCATCAAAAGGTAAAGTGACTACGCGAGGGACAAAATAGAAAGAGTGTGTATGTAAAGATTAAATAAATGAATCAGTACTGCTACAATTCAACTTTGCTCAAAGGTTTTGATTCACTGCAGCACTATACTTCAAATTAACCCAGCTATAGCACATGTAATATTCAATTGATCAATCATCTCACGGTGAAAATTTTCCCAGTCAGCATAGTGCTGACCACATAACCATTACATGCTGCTTAATTAAGCCATGAAATTCACAGTTGGGGCGCAGAATTGCAGATAGGGGGAACTGGGTAAACCCATACCTGTCTGCAGTGGTGATGTTGTGGGACTCTACGCGGCCAGCCATCTACTTCACCTACTTATTTCTCGGCTCGCGCTATTCCACTTAGGCTGCTGGATCTCCAACTGCGAAGAAATTTCAAGAGAACTGAAAAAAGGGGTAGGCATCAGGGGAGAGCGATGAGTGGCTTACCGATGGCGGAGTGAAGAAGCCGCACGCGAGGCGTCGGAGTGAGCGCGGGGCGCAGGTCGAGGTGCCTTGCCGGCGAAACTCAATCTCGTGTCGGACGGCGTCGTCTACGCGTGAAACCACCACTGCGGCCCTGCCACCTGGACGGTTCCCAACGGCATGTCATAGCTTCGAGCCGCGTAACGGAGGAGGATAGGAGAGGAGAGGAGGAAGCCGCACCGGGGTTGGGGAGGGGGCGGCTGCGCCGCGCTGGGGGAGGGGCCGGCTGCGCCGCGCTGGGGAAGGGAGGCGGCGGAGGCACGCTGGGGGAGGGGGCGGTGGAGGCGCCCGTGCTCGTGGCGATGGTGGGGGGATCGGGTTGAGGTCTATTAGTTTTAGATTAGTCCGATCGCTCCTATACAAGAGCCGATAGTAACAGAATATTATTCTGTTACTAGTAACAAAATAGCTCGGTCCTATATATATACCCGTTTTGATTGTTCCATGCTATTATAACAAAATAGCTCTATAATTTTTGATTGTTCCATGCTATTATATTACCGTTTTGGATGTTTATAGGCTTTACTTTACACTTTTATATCATTTTTGGGACTAACCTACTAACCGGAGGCCCAGCCCTTATTGCTGTTTTTTTTTGCCTATTTCAGTGTTTCGAAGAAAAGGAATATCAAACGGAGTCTAAACGGAATGAAACCTTCGGGAGCGATCTTTTTTGAACAAACGTGATCCAGAAGACTTGGAGTGGAAGTCAAGAAACAACCGAGGTAGCCATGAGGGTGCCCGGCGCGCCCCCTAGGGCTGGGCGCCCCCCCCCCCCCCACCCTCGTGGGCCCCTCAGGTGTCCACCGACCTTTCTTCCTCCTATATATACCCATGTACCCCGAAAACATTAGAAGCGACCATGAAAAACTATTTCCACCGCCATAACCTTCTGTATCCGCGAGATCCCATCTTGGAGCCTTCGTCGGCGCTCCGCCGGAGGGGGAATCAATCACGGAGGGCCTCTACATCATCTCCAAGCACTAGTAGAAAAACACCTAATAGTCCCGGTTCGTAAAGGCCTTTAGTCCCGGTTCATGAACCGGGACTAATGGGCCGTTACTAATACCTCCACCCATTAGTCCCGGTTCAATCCAGAACCGGGACCAATGTGCCTCCACGTGGCCCTGTGCGCCGAGCCCAGTGAGGGGGCCTTTGGTCCCGGTTGGTGGCTCCAACCGGGACCAAAAGGCATCCACGCGTTAGCATTCCAGTGGCTGGGGTTTTTGTTTTTTTTTTAAAGGAGGGGAGGTTGGGGGTTTTGGGGGGTTAATTTAGGTGTTTCATATATTGTGTTAGCTAGCTAATTAATAGAGAGAAGTGTCCTCTCTTATGTCCGTGCTTGGTCGACGCTACGTACTATATATACATAAGTGATCGAGAGAACCATTCAGTACAGAAGTTCGTCATGCATACCGAGAGAAGTGATCGATCGACCTCTCCTTCTCCGAGAGATTGGTCGAACAACAAGTTTTCGTATCATGTATCCGACGCTACTGGCTACATACATGTACAATATGTATAAGATCTCTTAATTAGAAACCCCTAGCATTTGAAATCAATTTCCACATGGTATTCTCCGGCTTTATTGATGACGTGGTCAAGAAAGAATCCCGCCAATTCCTCTTGAATTGCTTTCATGCGATCTGGTTCTAGGAGTTCATTCCGCATCTGCCACATCTAATTTGAAGAAGGGGGTTAATTAATACATATATATGAATGAAACTCAACAGAAATGATGGTGTAATAAAATGAAATTGTGAATATTATTGCTTACGCACTTCATATTGTCTTTGAGAGTAGCCCCGCTTGTTTTTCAAAGTCGCGGTGTGGATGAACTCGCACACGTAGTATCCACAGAAATCATTCCCTTCCTCCTGCCACAAGCACTTTACAAGAAATAGAGGTCAATCAAACTGATCATGAAGCATTATAAATGGCATTGATGAAAGTATAGCTATAGAATCAACGGGAGATGCGCGCAACTAGCTAGCCAGTAGTACTTACTTTCGGCCATTTATATGTCAGCTCCTTCGGCAGTCCCGGAGCTTCTGCGATGAACTGTTTCCAAACCCTGCAAGACAAAGAAAATTATTATTATTACTTGAGATATCAGGAAATGAACAAAAAGTTGCCGATATGGTGCGATAATGATCGATTGAACTTACTTGCTGAGCATTTCAGTGATCTCCGCATAGGATTTGGGATCTTTCCGTCTTGAGTCTAAGACAGTTACTAGTCCACGCTCAAGCTTAATCTCCAGAAGAATATAGTGGTACCTGCGCATGCATGCATAACTCATCAATTACATTACTATAAGCTCGCTTGAGTAATAAGGGAAACCGAATATGCACACGACAGTAACACTCACGGGCCGTTGTAAGGAAAGAGTATGGTATCTTTGTTTTGATTTTTGATCAATGATTGTAGCAAGTTGTCCTCGGCCTCTTTGATGTTCTTTTCAACCAGAAATACATCTATGATATTTGTGTTAATGAACCCAATATCATAAATTTCTTGTTTTTTGCACTCGACGATCTTCAATCTGCATAATATATTGAGGATAATTAATTATAAATACATGCAATGAAAGAGCCGAGCTATATATAGAGACTTAATGACAGAAATAGTACTTACAGATAGTAGCAAAAGACCATTAATTTATCGAGGGCCTTTTGATTGAAGAACTCGAAGAACTCCTCAAATGGAACAGTCAACAGATCATTTGCAACGAGATCGTGCTCCTCTTTAATATGCAGATACAAGCATTCTTACCCTCAGACTCTGCAGGTTTCCATGTACCAATTATGGAATCTTCGCATCATTGTTGTCAGAGATTTTTCATCTTTGACGAGAGGCTTCCCGTACTCGTATCTGTGTCCGTCCACCTCCAAGAAATCAGGAAGTGCATCATCAGGCAGGTAATCATCAAGATTGCCATCACCGGCCACCGTCCCCGGAGCATTAGACACATTGAGCGGGGGGCACGATTACTGTGCTTGCTCGCCGAGCTGGGCAATTTTTTCCCCTTTGCTTGTTCTTTTGACCTTTTAGCACTGACAGTAGTTCCCGACCGCTGGGCTTGGAGATATGTCTGTTCAGTAATGCGCTCATAGTTGGTTCTCGGCGGAGACTTTGGTGGTTTCCTCAGGGCCTCGATAGTGCGCTTTGCTTTCACCGGATCTACCTTCTCCTCCGGAGGTGGATGTCTCTTTGCTTTCACCCCTTCAAAGAACTCCTTCACGTGGGCCTGCACAATCGTATCGTTTTCCTCCTCGGACCTCTCGTACGGTAACTTCTCTAGAGGCTTGAGAGATGATGGACCGTATTTGTATTGCCTCCCGCCTTTGGTTGTGCTGCTAGACGCCGGAGCAGACGGAGCGGCTACGGCGTCTGTCTTCTTTCGTGCTTGCTTACGAGGCGGAGGAGAAGGAGTACGACGCGCCGGAGCAGCCGGGGCGGCAGCGGGTCTCTTTCGCCCTTGCTGGCGAGGCGGAGAAGGAGGATGCTGCTGGCTGCTCGGGAGCACCGGCGCAGGCGGAGAAGGAGGCGGAGTGCCGCCATGCACTGGAGAAGGAGGCGGAGTGCCGCCACGCGTGCCCTAATCGGCACTCACCGGAGGAGGAGGCGGTGGAGGAGGCGGAGTGCCCTGACTCGCCGGAGGAGGAGGCGGTGGAGAAGGCGGAGTCGTCTAGTTCAGAAGGTTGATGAGCTCCTTCTTCCATAGGCATGGAGTCTTCAGAGCAGAACCCAGCGTAGTCTCCCCTTCACCGGTAGGGTGGTCAAGCACGAGGTCCTCAAATCCCTCCGTTATTTCATCCACCATCACCTTAGCATATCCTTTTGGAATCGGCTGGCAGTGATAAGTTGTGTCGGGTCCACTAGGATAAACTTGGCCAACAGCCACCTTGACCTTGAAATTCATCCATCGCGCCATCATGTGGCAATTTTGAGACTCCGTGATACCATCCACGGGATAGCTGGCAGGATCCGTCAAGACATGCTCCGGCTGAAGCAGCTCGGTGGAAGCCACGCTGCTTCTCCGCTCAGATGGCGGGGTAGCTTCGGGGGAAGCTTCGGCATGTCGTTTGTTGCAATCTGCTGCTTCTCGTTCCTCTTCTCGATCCTCTAGCCCCATTACCCTTCCAAGCAGCGCCTGCATTTGGTCCTGCTCCAGTTTCTTCCTCCTCTCATGGGTTTTGTAACCCCCTGCGTCCGGAAAACCAACCTTCCACGGAATGGAGCCTGGCGTGCCTCGTGTCCGTCCAGGGTGCTCGGGATTCCCAAGGGCCATTGTGAGCTCGTCCTTCTCCCTGTTTGGAAGGAACGTCCCTCGCTGCGCTGCATTGATATAGTGTCGAAGGTTCTTGACTGGTGTTTGCAGTTTCTCGTCCGTCCACTAACACTTCCCTGTTACAGGGTCCAAGGTTCCGCCAGCCCCAAAGAACCAAGTCCGGCAACGGTCTGGCCAGCGCATTATCTCTGGTTCGATCCCTTTTTCAAGCAGATCATGCTCAGCCTTGGACCAGTTAGGCCGGGCTTTGAGGTAGCCACCTGACCCCGTGCGATGGTGAAGCTTCTTCTTCGCAACATTTTTCTTGTTTGTCTCCGACATCTTCTTGCTCTTTTCCGATGTCTTGTGGGCCACAAATGCGGGCCAGTGATCTTTGATCTTCTCATATTTGCCGATGAATTCTGGTGTCTTTTTTTTCTTGACAAACTGGTTCAGCTCTTTCCTCCACCTCCTCATTAGGCCTGCCATCTTCTTAAGAGCACAAGACTTGATTAATTGCTCTTTAACTGGCTTCTCCGGATCCTCCTCTGGCGGTAGGGTGAAATTTGCCTTCAGCTCAGTCCAAAGATCTTCTTTCTGCATATCATTGACATAAGACACCTCAGCGTCTTCATCCTTAGCAGGCTTATACCATTGCTGGATGCTGATCGATATCCTGTCCCTAACAAGAACCCCGCACTGAGCAGAAAATGCCTTCCTTGTCCGGATGGGTTCAATCGGTTCGCTGTCGGGCGCGATTTCTATGATCTCAAACTTTTCATCCGAGCTCAACTTTTTCTTCGAGCCTCGTCTCCTTACCGAAGTTGTGCTCGATCCGGAGGGCTAGAAATTATAAGGAAGAAAGACAACAGTAATTAATATGTGTACATATACCAAAACAATGGATGCATCAATTAACTAGTCAGCACGGGCTTAACTAATATATATATACCTGGCTGGACTCGGTTCGGTGACCGGAGCAGTCAGCACGGTCTCCTTCGTCTTGTACCTCCATTGTGTCACCGGAGCCATCATGAACATAGTCCTCCTCTTATACCGGCATTAATGGGTCGAAGCCACCATCATAAACATAGCCCTCTTCTTCATCTAGCTGACCAACGGTGTCGAGGAGAAATGACGCAACATCATCACTTCCATTTGCGATTATTTCCCCCAACATCGCTTCTGTTTCTTCGTCTCGGGAGTGCTCCATAGTTTCTGCAAATATTTACAACATGTCAATTATTATTCAAACATGGTATAGATGGATATATATATATATATATATATATATATATATATATTAGTGGCAAATGTAGAACTAGCTAGCTAATCACAATAAGGAATCATGTTAGTGGCCTCGACGCTGCTTCTCTAGGGTTTGGGGTCGCCTCGACACAATGCTTCAAGGGTTTGGGGTGGCCTCGACGATAACGCTCTTTTAACTTGATAAATTTGGGTGGCCTCGAGAGAGTTAATTTGTCGGGTAGGGGCGCGGCGGGAGGGGGTAGGAGACCAACATCGTTTTCTCTCTAGGGTTTGGGTGTCCTCGAGAGTTTTGGTCGAGCGAGAGGGCCAAGGGGGGTGCTGCAGTTGTATAAGTTATCACGGTCGAGAGGGGGTATATATATCGACCGCCCCTCATGTCGAAGTTATCTAGAGGGGGTTATATCGACAACAACGCGACATACATATACATGGGAAAATAATGTTATCGGGGAGGGGGTATCGGTACCACCCCCTCGTGTTGAAGTTTCTTCTTTCTCCTCTATTCCTTTCTTTCTTCTTCTCCTCTTCTTTTTATTCTTCTCCCTCGAGAAAGGAAAATAATTAAGGAAAAGGAAGAAAAGAGGAAGAAGGAAGAAGGAAGAAGAAGAAGAAGAAGAAGAAAAAGAAGAAAAAAAAGAGGAGAAGAAGAAAGGAATAGAGGAGAAGAAGAAAAATAGAATTTCTTCTATTTTTTCTTCTTCTCCTCTATTCCTTTCTTCTTCTCCTCTTCTTTTTCTTCTTTTTTCCTCTTCTTATTTATTTCTCCTCTTCTTCCTCTCCTCTTTTTCTCCTTTCTTCCTCTTCTTATTTTCCTTTTTCCTCTCATTCTTTTTCTTCTTCTTCTTCCTTCTTCCTTCTTCCTCTTTTCTTCCTTTTCCTTATTTTACTTTCTCCTCTACACTAACCTAAAATGCACTAACCTAAAATCGATCGATATCTACTAACAACCTAAATATAAAATTAATACATATATGAAAAAACATATATAAACAAAAAAAATGCTATGAACATTATATTCATACATACATATATAGCCACATCCATTCATCATATATATATATATATATATATATATATATATAGCTACCACATACATATATACATTATACATATGAAAAAAATGCAATGAACAAAAAAAATACACTTATGAAAAAAAATACTATGAACATGTACACATATATACACATACAAACACATATACACAAAAAATGCAAAAAAATGCTATGGAGGAAAATGCAGGGCAGGGGCGGCGGGGCGGCGCGCGCGGCGGCCGCGCAGGGCAGGGGCGGCGGCGCGCGCCGGCCGCGCAGGGGTGGCGGCGCGGTGGCCGCGCAGGGGCGCGGGGCGGGAGGGGCGCGGGAGAAGGCTATGCTCACAGGGGGCGGCGGTGACGGCGAAGGCGAGCAGCCTGACGGCGTCGGTGGCAGCAGCGACGGCAAGGTGGAGCAGGGGCATCGGGCGGCGACGGCGACGAGGAGGACCAGGGGGCGTCGGGGGAGAAGTGGGCGATTTGGCCGGAAACTGCTAAGTGCTGCTTATATAGCACAGCCTTTAGTCCCGGTTGGTGGCTCCAACCGGGACTAATTCACCCTTTAGTCCCGGTTGGTGCAACCAACCGGGACCAAAGGCCTCTTTTCGGCAGCCCAAAGGGCGGGAACCTACGGCCTTTGGTCCCGGTTGGTGGCTCCAACCGGGACTAAAGGGGGTGCATTGGTCCCGGTTGGTGCGACGAACCGGTACCAACGCACCCCCTTTAGTCCCGGTTGGAGCCACCAACCGGGACCAAAGGCCCCTGTGCTGCCCGCATCGAGGCCAAAGTTTAGTCCCACCTTGCTAGTTGAGAGGGGCGCGCAGTGGTTTATAAGCCCCACTTCCGCACCCCTCTCGAACTCCTCTCTACTGCAGGCTTATGGGCCTACTTGCTACTGCTTTGCCTGATGGGCCTTCTAGGCCTACTGCGGGCCTGAATCCTGGCCCAAAGTAGGGATTCAAGTCGTATTCAGGCCGTGGGGGCCCAGTAGGGGGCATTTCTTTTGTATTTTTGTTTTCTTTACTTATTGTTGATATTTTTATTTTTTTCCAGTTTTTTTTGTTTTGTTTTCTGCATTATTTATTTTCTTTTGTTTTTTGCTTTATTTTTTAATTCTTTTTGCTTTTAGTTTTAGGAAAATTATAAACTTTCTATTAGTGCCATTACTTTTCAAATTTGAAAACACTTTTCTTTTGTTTTCTTTCTTGCTTTATTTATTTTATTTTGTTTCTACTTACAACAAAATACTTATTGTTGTTTTTTTGTTTTGTTTTCTGCATTATTTATTTTCTTTTGTTTTCTGCATTATTTTTTAATTCTTTTTTGCTTTTAGTTTTAGGAAAATTATAAACTTTCCACTTTTTTTGTTTTTTTGTTTTCTTTCTTGCTTTATTTATTTTATTTTGTTTCTACTTACAAGAAAATACTTATTGTTGCTATTTTTAATTATTACGAGGGCCAAACCATAAGACATTAAAGCATTTCAAATGAACTCTGAAAAAGTTGAAAGTTGGCATGGTATCATAAACTGACCCACACATAGCTCGAAACTGACAAGACATTGCACCACATCACTCCTTAGCCTTGGTATGATTTCTGGATCGATCACCTTCTGAGATATTGCATTGAGGAATGCACATAGCTTCACAATGGCTAATCGGACGTTTTCCGGTAGAAGCCCCCTCAATGCAACCGGAAGCAGTTGCGTCATAATCACGTGGCAGTCATGAGACTTTAGGTTCTGAAACTTTTTCTCTGCCATATTTATTATTCCTTTTATATTCGACGAGAAGCCAGTCGGGACCTTCATACTAAGCAGGCATTCAAAGAAGATTTCCTTCTCTTCTTTGGTAAGAGCATAGCTGGCAGGACCTTCATACTCCTTTGGAGGCATGTCATCTTTTTCGTGCAAACGTTGCAGGTCCTCCCGTGCCTCAGCTGTATCTTTTGTCTTCCCATACACACCCAAGAAGCCTAGCAGGTTCACGCAAAGGTTCTTTGTCACGTGCATCACGTCGATCAAAGAGCGGACCTCTAGGTCTTTCCAGTAGGGTAGGTCCCAAAATATAGATTTCTTCTTCCACATGGGTGCGTGTCCCGCAGCGTCACTCGGAACAGCTAGTCCGCCGGGACCCTTTCCAAATATTACGTGTCAATCATTGACCATAGCAAGTACGTGATCATCGGTACGCATGGCGGGCTTCTTCCGGTGATCTGCCTCGCCTTTGAAATGCTTGCCTTTCTTTCGACATTGATGGTTGGTCGGAGGAAATCGATGATGGCCCAGGTACACATTCTTCCTGTAGCTTGCTAGGTATACACTATCGGTGTCAAGTAAACAGTGCGTGCATGCATGGTATCCCTTGTTTGTCTGTCCTGAAAGGTTACTGAGAGCGGGCCAATCGTTGATGGTCACGAACAGCAACGCCTTTAGGTTAAATTCCTCCTGTTTGTGCTCATCCCACGTACGTACACTGTTTCCATTCCACAGCTGTAAACGTTCTTCAACTAATGGCCTTAGGTACACATCGATGTCATTGCCGGGTTGCTTAGGGCCTTGGATGAGAACTGGCATCATAATGAACTTCCGCTTCATGCACATCCAAGGAGGAAGGTTATACATACATAGAGTCACGGGCCAGGTGCTGTGATTGCTGCTCTGCTCCCCGAAAGGATTAATGCCATCCACGCTTAAAGCAAACCATACGTTCCTTGGCTCACTTGCAAACTCATCCCAGTACTTTCTCTCGATTTTTCTCCACTGCGACCCGTCAGCGGGTGCTCTCAACTTCCCGTCTTTCTTACGGTCCTCACTGTGCCATCGCATCAACTTGGCATGCTCTCCGTTTCTGAACAGACGTTTCAACCGTGGTATTATAGGAGCATACCACATCACCTTCGCAGGAACCCTCTTCCTGGGGGGCTCGCCGTCAACATCACCAGGGTCATCTCATCTAATCTTATACCGTAATGCACCGCATACCGGGCATGCATTCAGATCCTTGTATGCACCGCGGTAGAGGATGCAGTCATTAGGGCATGCATGTATCTTCTGCACCTCCAATCCTAGAGGGCATACGACCTTCTTTGCTGCATATGTATTGTCGGGCAATTCGTTATCCTTTGGAAGCTTCTTCTTCAATATTTTAAGTAGCTTCTCAAATCCTTTGTCAGGCACAGCATTCTCTGCCTTCCACTGCAGCAATTCTAGTACGGTACTGAGCTTTGTGTTGCCATCTTCGCAATTGGGGTACAACCCTTTTTTGTGGTCCTCTAGCATGCGACCGAACTTCAGCTTCTCCTTTTGACTTTCGCATTGCGTCCTTGCATCGACAATGACCCGGCGGAGATCATCATCATCGGGCACATCATCTGGTTCCTCTTGATCTTCAGCAGCTTCGCCCGTTGCAGCATCATCGTGCACATCGTCTGGTTCCTCTTGATCTTCAGGAGCATCACTGTATTCAGGGGGCACATAGTTGTCATCGTACTCTTCTTCTTTGCCATCTTCCATCATAACCCCTATTTCTCCGTGCCTCGTCCAAACATTATAGTGTGGCATGAAACCCTTGTAAAGCAGGTGGGTGTGGAGGATTTTCCGGTCAGAGTAAGACTTTGTATTCCCACATACAGGGCATGGACAACACATAAAACCATTCTGCTTGTTTGCCTCAGCCACTTCGAGAAAATCATGCACGCCCTTAATGTACTCGGAGGTGTGTCTTGAACCGTACATCCAATGCCGGTTCATCTACGTGCATTATATAATGAAGTGACCAAATTAATAGAAGTTCATCATCACATTAAAACCAAAGTACATACATAGTTCTCATCTAACAACATAAAGCTCTGCAGAGCATCTAAATTAATTAAACCATACACTAAAACTATGTAAAATATTTCAATGCGAAAACAAATGCGATCATAATCGCAACCAATGTAACAACTGATCCAACGGCATAATGATACCAAGCCTCGGTATGAATGGCATATTTTATAATCTTTCTAATCTTCAAGCGCATTGCATCCATCTTGATCTTGTGATCATTGACGACATCCGCAACATGCAACTCCAATATCATCTTCTCCTCCTCAATTTTTCTAATTTTTTCCTTCAAGAAATTGTTTTCTTCTTCAACTAAATTTAACCTCTCGACAATAGGGTCGGTTGGAATTTCCGGTTCAACAACCTCCTAGATAAATAAAATCTATGTCACGTTGGTCGGCATAATTGTCATAAACAATAAATGAACCAATAGTTATGAAAACATAGTATATACCACATCTGAATCATAGACAGGACGAGGGCCGACGGGGGCGGATACCAAAACCATCGCACTATATAAGATGCAATAATAAAAATAAGAAAATAATACAAGTATCTATCTAAACATACAAGTAAGAATATTTTTCCTTTCGGAAAGAAGATAAGAACAAGAGGCTCACCACGGTGGTGCCGGCGATGAGATCGGCGTGGGTGATCGACGATGGTGAAGACGGGGACGGGGAGTGATGGACCGCTAAACCTAGACAAATATTGAGGAAAATGGAGTTTGGCGGTCGAGCTTGGAGGGGAGAAAGCTTAAGTAGTGTGGCTCGGGCATTCCATCGAACACCTCGTGTGCATAGGAGGTGAGCTAGAGCACCACAAAGCTCTTCCCTCGCCGGCCACAAAAAACAGAGCACTGGGAGTGCTCTGCTCGCGAGCAGGGGGTATATATAGGCACCACCTTTGGTCTCAGTTCGTGCCACCAACCGGACCAATGGTGGTGGGCCAGGAGCGAGGCCCATTGGTCCCGGTTCGACCCACCATCCGGGACCAAAAGGTCCAGGCGAACCGGGACCAATGGCCCACGTGGCCCGCCCAGCCCCCGGGGCTCAAGAACCGGGTCCAATGCCCCCATTGGTCCCGGTTCTGGATTGAACCGGGACTAATGGGCTGGACCGGCCTGGACCATTGCCCCCTTTTCTACTAGTGAAGGCCTCTCCGATGAGTTGTGAGTAGTTTACCACAGACCTTCGGGTCCATAGTTATTAGCTAGATGGCTTCTTCTCTCTCTTTGAATCTCAATATAAAGTTCTCCTCGATCTTCTTAGAGATCTATTCGATGTAACTCTTTTTGCGGTGTGTTTATCGAGATCCGATAAATTGTGGGTTTATGATCAAGTTTATCTATGAGAAATATTTGAATCTCCTCTGAATTCTTTTATATATGATTAAGTTATCTTTGCAAGTCTCTTCGAATTATCAGTTTGGTTTGGCCTACTAGATTGATCTTTCTTGCAATGGGAGAAGTGCTTAGCTTTAGGTTCAATCTTGCGGTGTCCTTTCCCAGTGATAGCAGGGGCATCAAGGCACGTATTGTATTGTTGCCATCGAGGATAAAAAGATGGGGTTTATACCATATTGCATGAGTTTATCCCTCTACATCATGTCATCTTTCTTAATGCGTTACTCTGTTCTTATGAACTTAATACTCTAGATGCATGATGGATAGTGGTCGATGTGTGGAGTAATAGTAGTAGATGCAGGCAGGAGTTGGTCTACTTGTCACGGACGTGATGCCTATATACATGATCATGACTAGATAATCTCATAATTATTCGCTTTTCTATCAATTGCTCGACAGTAATTTGTTCACCCACCGTAATACTTATGCTATCTTGAGAGAAGCCACTAGTGAAACCTATGGCCCCCTGGTCAATCTCTTATCATATAAGCTTTCAATCTACTTTTATTTGCATCTTTACTTTTCCAATCTATATCATAAAATACAAAAAATATATTTATCTTATCATATTATCTCTATCAAATCTCACTTTCGCAAGTGGCCTTGAAGGGATTGACAACCCCTTTATTGTGTTGGTTGCGAGTTCTTGTTTGTTTGTGTAGGTGCGTGGGACTTTTTGAGGAGCCTCCTACTGGATTGATACCTTGGTTCTCAAAAACTGAGGGAAATACTTACGCTACTATTGCTGCATCACCCTTTCCTCTTCAAGGAAGACCAAGGCAAGCTCAAGACGTAGCAAGAAGGATTTCTGGCGCCGTTGCCGGGGAGGTCTTCACTCAAGTCAAGACATACCAAGTACCCATCACAAACTCATCTCCCTCGCACTTACATTATTTTCCATTTGCCTCTCGTTTTCCTCTCCCCCACTTCACCCTTGCCGTTTTATTCACCCTCTCTTTCCCAATCTCCTATCTCTTTCGCTTGCCTTTTTGTTTGCTTGTGTGTTGGATTGCTTGTCGCTATGGCGCAGGATAAATACCAAATTGTGTGATTTTCCAATACCAATAATAATGATTTCCTTAGTACTCCGATTGCCCCTCTTAATGATGTTGAGTCTTGTGAAATCGATGCTGATTTGCTGAATCTTGTTATGAAAGATCAATTCTCCGGCCTTCCTAGTGAAGATGTCGCTACCCATCTAAACAACTTTGTTGATTTGTGTGAGATGCAAAATAAGAAAGACACGGATAAATATATTGTTAAATTGAAGTTATTTTCGTTTTCACTTAGAGATCGTGCTAAATTTGATTTTCATCTTTGCCTAAGAATAGTATTGATTCATGGAAAATAGTGCAAAGATGCTTTTATCTCTAAGTATTTTCCTCCCGCTAAGATCATCTCTCTTAGGAACGATATTATGAATTTTAAACAACTTGATCATGAGCATGTTCCCCAATCTTGGGAAAGAGTGGAATTGATGATTCGCAATTGCCCTACTCATGGTTTGAATTTATGGATGATCATACAAAATTTTTATGCCGAATTGAATTTTGCTTCTAGAAATCTTTTAGATTCGGCCGTGGGAGGCACGTTTATGGAAATCACCTTAGGAGAAGCTACTAAACTCCTTGATAATATTATGGCTAATTATTCTCAATGGCACACCAAAAGATCTACTAGTAAAAAAGTGCATGCAATAGAAGAAATTAATGTTTTGAGTGGAAAGATGGATGAACTTATGAAAATGTTTGCTACTAAGAGCGCCTCCTATTGATCCCAATGATATGGCTTTGTCTACTTTGATTGAGAATAATAATGAATCTATGGATGTGAAATTTGTTGGTAGGAATAATTTTGGTAACAATGCTTATAGAGGAAACTTTAATCCTAGACCGTTCCCTAGTAATTCCTCTAATAATTATGGAAATTCCTACAATAATTCTTATGGTAATTTTAATAAGACGCCCTCTTATTTTGAGAATAGTGTGAAAGAATTTATGATCTCTCAAAAGAATTTTAATGCCTTGCTTGAAGAAAAATTGCTTAAAGTTGATGATTTGGCTAGGAACGTTGATAGACTTTCGCTTGATATTGATTCTTTGAAACTTAGATCTACTCCTCCTAAGCATGATATCAATGAGTCTCTCAAAGCTATGAGAATTTCAATTGACGAGTGCAAAGAAAGAACCGCTAGATTGCATGCTAAGAAATATTGCTTTGTAAAGGCGTGTTCTTCTAGTTTCCATGAAAATAATGATGAAGATCTAAAAGTTATTGATGTGTCCCCTATTAAATCTTTGTTTTGCAATATGAATCTTAATAACAATGGGACTGGAGATGAGTCAACTTTAGTTAAAAGGCGTCCCAATGATTCGGAGTTCTTAGATCTTGATGCTAAATTTGGTAAAAGTGGGATTCGAGAGGTCAAGACTTTAAATAGCATTGAACCCACTATCTTGGATTTCAAGGAATTTAATTATGATAATTGTTCTTTAGAAGATTGTATTTCCTTGTTGCAATCCGTTGTGAATTCTCCTCATGCTTATAGTCAAAATAAAGCTCTTACCAAACATACTGTTGATGCCTTGATACAATCTTATGATGAAAAACTTAATTTGGAAGTTTCTATACCTAGAAAACTTTATGATGAGTGGGAACCTACTATAAAGATTAAAATCAAAGATCATGAGTGTTATGCCTTGTGTGATTTGGGTGCTAGTGTTTCCACGATTCCGAAAACTTTATGCGATATTCTAGGTTTCCATGATCTTGATGATTGCTCTTTAAATTTGCACCTTGCGGATTCCACCATTAAAAAGCCTATGGGAAGGATCAATGATGTTCTCATTGTTGCAAATAGGAATTTGGTGCCCGTAGATTTTATCGTTCTTGATATAGATTGCAATCTTTCATGTCCTATTATTCTTGGTAGATCTTTCCTTAGAACGATTGGTGCGATTATTGATATGAAGGAAGGGAATATTAGATTCCAATTTCCACTAAGGAAAGGCGTGGAGCAATTTCCAAGAAAGAAAGTCAAATTACCTTATGAATCTATCATGCGAGCTACTTATGAATTGAGTGCCAAAGATGGCACTACTTAGATCTATCCTCGCTTTTATGCCTAGCTAGGGGCGTTAAACGATAGCGCTAGTTGGGAGGCAACCCAATTTTATTTTTGTTTTTTTTATTTTTGCTTTGTGTTTAGTAATAAATTTTCCATATACCTTCTGTTTAGATGTGTTTTCATGTTTTAATTAGTGTTTGTGCCAAGTAGAACCTATAGGATAACCTATGGTGATAGTTAATTTGATTCTCCTGAAAAACAGAAACTTTGCATGCACGAAAATAATTTTAGTAATTCATAGAAACGTGCTTTTGCGTTGATTCGTTTTGCTGTGGATCAATAGACAAATTTCCTATTTTGGTAGGATTTTTAGAGTTCCAGAAGTATTCGAGAGTTACATATTGCTACAGACTATTCTGTTTTTCACAGATTCTGCTTTTCGTGTGTTGTTTGCTTATTTCGATGCATCTATGGCTAGTATGTAGGGGTATGAACCATAGAGAAGTTGTAATACAATAGGTTTAACACCAATATAAATAAAGAATGAGTTCATTACAGTACCTTATGTGGTGGTTTTTCTTTCTTGCACTAACGGAGCTTATGAGATTTCCTGTTGAGTTTTGTGTTGTGAAGTTTTCAAGTTTTGGGTAAAGATTTGATGGACTATGGAATAAGGATTGGCAAGAGCCTAAGCTTGGGGATGCCCATGGCACCCCAAGATATTCAAGAATAGCCAAACGCCTAAGCTTGGGGATGCCCCGGGATCGCATCCCCTCTATCGTCTTCGTCTATTGGTAACTTTACTTGGAGCTATATTTTTATTTGCCACATGATATGTGTTTTGCTTGGAGCGTCTTGTATGATATTAGTCTTTGATTTTTAGTTTAATACAATCATCCTTGCTGTACACACCTTTTGGGAGAAACCCACTTGATTGGAATTTATGAGAATACGCTTTGTGCTTCACTGATATCTTTTGAGGTAGATAATTTTTGCTCTAGTGCTTCACTTATATCTTTTAGAGCACGACGATGGCTTAATTTTGAAGAAATTGTTGATCTCTCATGCTTCACTTATATTATTTTGAGAGTCTCTTAGAAAAGCATGGTATTTGCTATGGTTATAAAATTGGTCCTAGAATGATGGGCATCCAAGTTGGGTATAATAAAAACTATCATAGAAAGTGAATTGGATGCTATGATCATTCGATGCTTGATAATTGTTTTGAGATATTAGGATGGTGATATTAGAGTCATGCTAGTTGGGGTGATTATAAATTTAAAGAATACTTGTGTTGAAGTGTGTGATTCCCGTAGCGTGCACGTATGGTGAACCGCTTTGTGATGAAGTTGGAGCACAATTTTATTTATTGATTGTCTTCCTTATGAGTGGCGGTCGGGGACGAGCGATGGTCTTTTCCTACCAATCTATCCCCCTAGGAGCATGCGCGTAGTACTTTGTTTTTGATGACTTGTAGATTTTTGCAATAAGTATATGAGTTCTTTATGACTAATGTTGAGTCCATGGATTATACGCACTCTCACCTTCCACCATTGCTAGCCTCTCTTGTGCCGCGCAACTTTCGCCGGTACCATATACCCACCATATATCTTCCTCAAAATAGCCACCATACCTACCTATTATGGCATTTCCATAGACATTCCGAGATATATTGCCATGCAACTTTCCACCGTTCCATTCATATGACACGCATCATCATTGTCATATTGCTCTTTGCATGATCATGCAGTTGACACCGTATTTGTGGCAAGGCCACCTTCATAATTTTCATACATGTCGCTCTTGATTCATTGCATATCCCGGTACACCGCCGGAGGCATTCATATAGAGTCATATCTTGAGTTGTACTTTTTAGTTGTAAGTAAATAAAAGTGTGATGATCTTCATTATTAGAGCATTGTCCCAGTGAGGAAAGGATGATGAAGACTATGATTCCCCCACAAGTCGGGATGAGACTTCGGACTTTATAGAAAAAAATAGAAAAAGAGGAGAAAGAAAAAGAAAAAAAGAAAGGCCAAATAAAAAAGGAGAAAGGTTAAAAGAAAAAAAAGAGAAAAAAGAAGAGAAAAAAATGAAAAGAGAGAAAAAGAGAGAAGGGACAATGCTACTATCCTTTTTACCACACTTGTGCTTCAAAGTAGCACCATGATCTTCATGATAGAGAGTCTCCTATGTTGTCACTTTCATATACTAGTGGGAATTTTTCATTATAGGACTTGTCTTGTATATTCCAATGATGGGCTTCCTCAAAGTGCCCTAGGTCTTCGTGAGAAAGCGAGTTGGATGCACACCCACTTAGTTTCTTTTGTTGAGCTTTCATACATTTATAGCTCTAGTGCATCCGTTGCATGGCAATCCCTACTCACTCACATTGATATCTATTAATGGGCATCTCCATAGCCCGTTGATACACCTAGTTGATGTGAGACTATCTTCTCCTTTTTTGTCTTCTCCACAACCACCATTCTATTCCACATATAGTGCTATGTCCATGGCTCACGCTCATGTATTGCGTGAAAGTTGAAAAAGTTTGAGATTGCTAAAGTATGAAACAATTGCTTGGCTTGTCATCAGGATTGTGCATGATTAAATAGTTTGTGTGACGAAGATAGAGCAAGAACCAGACTATATGATTTTGTAGGGATAACTTTCTTTAGCCATGTTATTTTGAGAAGACATGATTACTTTGATTAGTATGCTTGAAGTATTACTGTTTCTTATGTCAATATGAACTTTTATTTTGAATCATTTGGATCTGAACATTCATGCCGCAATAAAGAAAATTACATTGAGAATTATGCTAGGTAGCATTCCACATCAAAATTTTTGTTTTTATCATTTACCTACTCGAGGACGAGCAGGAATTAAGCTTGGGGATGCTTGGTACGTCTCCAACATATCTATAATTTTTTTATTGTTCCATGCTATTATATTACCCGTTTTGTATGTTTATGGCCTTTACTTTACACTTTTATATCATCTTTTGGACTAACCTACTAACCGGAGGCCCAGCCCGTATTGTTGTTTTTTGCCTATTTCAGTACTTCAAAGAAAAGGAATATCAAACGGAGTCCAAACGGAATGAAACCTTCGGGAGCGATCTTTTTGGAACAAACGTGATCCAGAGGACTTGGAGTGGAAGTCAAGAAACAACTGAGGCAGCCACAAGGGTGCCCAGCGTGCCCCCCACCCTCATGGGCCCCTCGGGCATCCACCGACCTACTTCTTCCTCCTATATATACCCATGTACCCCGAAAACATCAGAAGCGACCATGAAAAACTATTTCCACTGCCGTAACCTTCTATATCCGCGAGATCCCATCTTGGAGCCTTCACCGGCGCTCCGCCGGAGGGGCAATCGATCACGGAGGGCCTCTACATCATCTCCAAGGCCTCTCCGATGAGTTGTGAGTAGTTTACCACAGACCTTCGAGTCCATAGTTATTAGCTAGATGGCTTCTTCTCTCTCTTTGGATATCAATACAAAGTTCTCCTCGATCTTCTTGGAGATCTATTCGATGTAACTCTTTTTGCGGTGTGTTTGTCGAGATCCGATGAATTGTGGGTTTATGATCAAGTTTATCTATGAGAAATATTTGAATCTCCTCTGAATTCTTTTATGTATGGTTAAGTTATCTTTGCAAGTCTCTTCGAATTATCAGTTTGGTTTGGCCTAATAGATTGATCTTTCTTGCAATGGGAGAATTGCTTAGCTTTGGGTTCAATCTTGCGGTGTCCTTTCCCAGTGTCAGCAGGGGCAGCAAGGCACGTATTGTATTGTTGCCATCGAGGATAAAAACATGGGGTTTATATCATATTGCATGAGTTTATCCCTCTATATCATGTCATCTTTCTTAATGCGTTACTCTGTTCTTATGAACTTAATACTCTAGATGCATGCTGGATAGCAGTCGATGTGTGGAGTAATAGTAGTAGATGCAGGCAGGAGTCGTTCTACTTGTCACGGACGTGATGCCTATATACATGATCATGCCTAGATAATCTCATAATTATTCGCTTTTCTATTAGTTGCTCGACAGTAATTTGTTCACCCACCGTAATACTTATGCTATCTTGAGAGAAGCTACTAGGGAAACCTATGCTATCTTATCATATAAGCTTTCAATCTACTTTTATTTGCATCTTTACTTTTCCAATCTATATCATAAAATACCAAAAATATATTTATCTTATCATATTATCTCTATCAGATCTCACTTTGCAAGTGGCCTTGAAGGGATTGACAACCCCTTTATTGCGTTGGTTGCGAGTTCTTGTTTGTTTGTGTAGGTGCGTGGGACTTTTGAGGAGCGTCCTACTGGATTGATACCTTGGATCTCAAAAACAGAGGGAAATACTTACGCTACTATTGCTGCATCACCCTTTCCTCTTCAAGGAAAACCAACGCAAGCTCAAGATGTAGCGGCTGACTAGCTAATTGATGCATTAATTGTTTTCTTATGTACATATATTAACTCTTCATTCTTCTTTTATAGCCCTTCGGATCAAGCAAAACTTCGGTAATGAAACATGTCCCGAAGAAAAAGTTGCGCCCGGAGGAAAGGTTCATGATCCCACAGAAATCGCGCGCGATGGCCAATCGATTAAACCCCTCTGGACCAAGGAAGCATTTTCTGCCCAGTGCGGGGTTCTTGTTAGGGACATGATCCTGATCAGCATCGAGCTATGGAATCAACTTAAGAAGGAAGAGCTTCAAGTTTCTTTTGTCGAATATAGACAGAAAGCTGATCTTTGGACCGCGCTGAAGGTAATTTTCACCCTACCGGAAGAGAAGGATCCGGAGAAGCCAGTTATAAGCCATTGATCAAGTCTCATGCTCTCAAGAAGATGGCAGGTCTATTCAGGAGGTGGAAGAATGAGTTGAAAGCAACGTATGTCGACCAAGACAAGACTCCAGAATTCACCGGCCGATTTTAGAAGATAAGAGATCACTGGCCCGCATTGTGGCCAACAAGACCTTGGAGAGGAGTAAGAAGATGTCAGCGATTAACAAGATAAATGCTGCAAAGAAGGAGCATCACCATCGCACGGGGTCAGGTGGCTACCTCAAAGCCCGGCCATTGTGGGACAAGGCTGAGCAGGACCTGATTGCTAAAGGGGTCGAACTAGAAACATTGCACTGGCCAGACCGTTCAAGGACTTGCTTCTTCGGGGTTGGGGGAACTTTGGACCCTGAAACAGGGAAGTGCTACTGGACGGACGAGCAACTTGCAACACCCATCACGAATCTTCAGAAAGCAATCAAGGAAGTGTAGGAAGGGTCGTTCGTTCCCGACAGAGAGAGCGACGAGCTCACAAGGGCCCTCGGGAATCCTGAGCACCCTGGACGAACACGAGGCACGCCAAGCTCCGTGGAAGGTTGGGTTTCCTGACGCTTGTGGTTACAAAACCCAAGAGAGGAGGAGGAAAGTGAAGTAGAGCGAACTGCAGAAGCTTAAGGCAAGGGTACGAAAGCTAGAGGAACGACAAGATGTTGAGAACCAGCAGCTGCGAGATCCTGCCCAAGAAGCTACCCTAGAAGCTACCCTAGAAGCTACCCCGCCATCTCAGCAGAGAAGCGGTGTGGCTTCCACCGAGCTCGTTCTGCGGCCTGACTTGACGGGTCCTAGCTACCCCATGGATATTATCACGGATTCACACTAGTGCCACCTTATGACGCAATGCCTTCAGCTCAAAGTCAAGGTGGTTGTCCGCTCTGTGTACCCTCCTTCACCCGGAGTAACTTTTCACTGTCGTCCGATTCCACAAAGCTATGTTGTTGTGATGGTGGACGAAATAACTGAGGGTTTTGAGGAGCTCCAGCTTGAGCACCCTTTAGGTGATGTGGAGACTCAGATGGGTCTTGCTATGAAGACTCCGTGTCTATGGCGAAAGGAGCACATCAACCTTCTAAACTTCAGGGCTCCGGCGAGTCAGTTGGGCACTCCGCCTCCTCCTCCTCCTCCTCCTCCTCCAACGAGTGATTAGGGCACTCCGCCTCCTCCTCCGGCGCGTGAGGGCGGCAGTACTCCCCCTCCTTCTCCGCCTACTCCGGCGCGTCCGAGCAGCCCGCCTCCTCCTTCGCCGCCTCGTAAGCAACGATGGAACATAGACGCCACTGCTCCGGCTGCTCTGGCGCATCGTAGCAGTCCGCCTCCGGCTGCTCTGCCTCTTAAGCAACGAAAGAAGACAGCCGCAGCCGCTCCGGCTGCTCCGACGTCTAGCAGTACATCCAGAGGTGGGAGGCAATACAGATATGGTCCATCGTCTCTCAAGCCTCTAGACAAGTTACCATACGAGATGACCGTGGAGGAAAGCCAGCACATCGTTCAAACCCAAGTGAAGGACTTCTTTGAAACAAAAAGAGCTGAGAAACATCCACCTCCGGAGAAGAAGATAGATCTGGTGAAAGCGAAGCGCACTCTCAATGCCCTGAAGCGAGCACCACCGTGTTCGCCGAATAACAACCATATCCGCTGTCTTAAAAAGACAGTGTAAGAAGAGCGCCAGTCGGGGAACTACTTCAACTGATAAAAGGTTAAAAGAACGAAGAAGTAGGAAGAAAATTCCCCAGCTCGAAGAACAGGAGAACCAATCATTCCCCCCGCTCAAGGTGTCTAGCGATATCGTCACAAATCAGCTGCTGCTGCCTGGTTTAACTATTGGTGATTACCTGCCCGACGATTTTGAATTTGAAACAATGGAGGTGGAGGAATTCAAATACCATTACGGGAAGACTCTCGTCAAAGATACTCTTGCTCTAACAACGATGATGCGAAGATTCCATGACTGGTACATGAAAACCTGCAGAGAGTCTGGGAAGGATGCTTTGTTGATGCTGATTAAAAAGGACCACGACTTCATTGGCCAAGAACTGTTAACTGTTGATTTTGACGAACTTTTCCAGTTCTACAATCAAAAGGCCCTCGACAAATCACTAGTGACTTGCTACTGTCTATAAGTACTACTTTCTGTAATTAAGTCTCTCTATATATAGCTCGGCTCTTTCATTGTATGTATATATAATTATCCTCACTATATTATGCGGATTGAAGATCGTCGAATGCAGAAAAGCACAAATCTATGACATTGGGTTCATTAACCCAAATGGCATACATGAATACACGGTAAAAAAAAGCCGAAGAGACCGAGGACAACTTGCTCAGATCGTTGCTCAAAAATCAAACGAAAGATAAAATACTCTTTCCTTACAACTTCAGATGAGTGTTACTGTGTCACTACTAGGAAAAGGCTAATTAGTGGTGCACTTGTTTTGTCCATTAATGGTGCACTATAGGTGCGCCACTATTACCACGCCACTAGTAACAAATAGTAATGGCGCACCAAATGTTACCACGCCACTATTACCTATAGTGCACCATTACTATGCCTAGAAGTGCGCCATTACTATCTGACTTAGTAATGGCGCACCACATAGAAGTGCGCCATTACTAACAATTTTTTTTCAAATATTTTTCAAAAAAAAATTCAAATTCTTTTTCAGAATTTTTTTTTGTTATTTCTTAATCTCAGGTCACTATGGCTTAATCTCGGGTCAATATGCTTAATCACTATGGCTCATTCAGGTGAGTGTTACTGTGTCACTACTACGAAAAGGCTAATTAGTGGCGCACCTGTTTTGGTCATTAATGGCGCACTATAGGTGCGCCACTATTACCACGCCACTAGTAACAAATAGTAATGGCGCACCAAATGTTACCACGCCACTATTACCTATAGTGCGCCATTACTATGCCAAGAAGTGTGTCATTACTATCTGACTTAGTAATGGCGCACTTCTAGGTGCGCCATTATTAACAAAAAAATTTCAATTTTTTTTCAGAAAATTTTTTTTTCAAAAAAAAAATCAAATTCTTTTTCAGAATTTTTTTTGTTATTTCTTAATCTCGGATCAATATGCTTAATCTCAAGTCAAATCACACTTTGTAGTCAAACCTCCCGGAAGGTCACCCATCCTCACACTACTCCAGCCTGAGCACGCTTAACTTCGTAGTTTTATCCAACCCCAACACCAGCTCACTTAACAGGCACTAGTTGATATATCTATCATATCAATCCTATTAAACCTTGTTGATGTCTAGGACTTTGTTCATGTTCATGAGTGTGACGAAATTTTGAAAAAATATTTCAAACTTCCCCGTCATATTACGTATCATATTTTGAACATTTCTTCCAAAAAAATATTTTGAAACTAATTTTTTTCTGTTACTAGTGGCGCACCTAGCAAAAGGTGTGCCATTACTAACTTTGAATTCTTTTTCTGTTTTTCACGCTCTAGATCTTAAAAGTCCTGTATCTTTTATTCGGTTAGGTTTTTGGGGATTCAAAAAATCTTCAACGGGGTTTCCCAGTTGGATTCGGATGTAACTTTTCGAGTAGATGATTTTTCATATAAAAAACTTTTTAATCCGAGTTCGTATGCAAAAGTTATGCCCATTTTACAAATTCCAAGAGATTTTGTAAATAAAGTCGAAATTCATATTTGTAAATTTTTCCAACAAGTAGACCACATATCACATGGGAAACTTATTATTTTTATTTTTTTACATTTCCATAATTTTCTTTTTTTTAAACTGAAAAGGCGGTCCAAGGGGGGGAGGGAGGTGCATTCGGTGGAATTTTTGGTCAAAGTTAGTAATAGTGCACCGTGACTAGTTTAAGAAAAATATAAAAAGATGTTAGTAGTGGCGCACCGAGGGTGTGGTGCGCCATTACTAGTTAAAACTAGTAATGGCGCACTATCCCCTGGTGCGCCATTACTAGTTTTGAAAAAATATAAAAAAATGTTAGTAGTGGCGCACCTAGGGCGTGGTGCGCCATTAATAATTTACTAGTAATGGCGCACTATCCCTTGGTGCGCCATTACTAGTTTTGAAAAAAAAAAAAACAATTTTGTTAATAGTGGCGCACCGTGGATGTGGTGCGCCATTAATATTTGGAGTTTAATGGCGTACCTATATGTGGTGCGCCATTAATGTCCATATTAGCTATAGCCGTTTTTCTAGTAGTCTGTCTTGTGCATATTCGGTTCCATTATTACTCGAGGTTATAGTCATGTAACTAATGAGTTGTGCATGCGTGCGCAGCTTCCACTTTATTCTCCTAGTGATTAAGTTTGAGAAGAGAGAAATAACAGTCTTAGACTCGAGACGAAAAGATCCCGAGGACTATGCGGACATGACTGGAATGCTCCAGAAGTAAGTTCAATCCATCATTATCACATCATATCGGCAACTTTGTTCATTTCCTGATATCAAGTAATTATTTTCTTTGTCTGATAGAGTTTGAAAAAAGTTCACCGCAATTTCTCCGGGACAGCCGACCGAGCTGACATTTAAACAACCGAAAGTAAGTACTACTACCTAGTTCCGCGCATCTCCCATTGATTGTAGCTAGTTTCATCAATAGCATTTAGCATGCTTGCTTATCAGTTTGATTGACCTCTATTTCTTGTAAAGTGCTTGTGCAGGAACAAGGAAATAATTCCTGTGGATACTACGTTTGCGAGTTCATCTACAATAAGACGACCAAGAATAAGCGGGGCTACACTGAAAAACAATATCAAGTGCATAAGCAAAAATATTCACAATTGTATTTATTACCATCATTTGTGTTGAGTTTCATTCATACACATGTATTGACCCTCTTCTTCGATTTAGATCTGGCAGCTGTGGGATGAGCTCCTACCACATGATCGCATAAAAGCAATCCAAGAGGAATTGGCAGGATTCTTTCTTGACCACGTCATCAAGAAAGCCGGAGAATACCATGTGGCACTTGACTTCAGACTTTAAGGATTGTAATAGATCTTATATTGTATATATGTAGCTAGTAGCGTCGGATAGATATACGAAAACTTGTTGTTCGACCAATCTCTCGGAAAAGGAGAGGTCGATCACTTCTCTATGTATATGTTCATGACGATCTTCTATACTTAATGGTCCCTTCATTTCCTTACTAGATAGCTAGCTAGCGTGTCGAGTCCTCTCTATACGTATAGTACGTAGCATCGACCAAGCACGGAGATAAGAGATGACGCTTCTCTCTATTAGCTAGCTAACACAATATATGAAACCCCTAAATTAACCCGACAAAACCCCCAACCCCCCCCCCCCTTTCAGAAAAAAACAAAAACCGCAGCCCCTGAACTGCTGATGCGTGGAAGCCTTTTGGTCCCGGTTGGTGGCATCAACCGGGACAAAAGGTCCTCCTGCCTGGACAAGCCGCAGCGGCCACGTGGAGCCCCATCTGTCCCGGTTCCTGGGCGAACCGGGACTAAAGGTATTGGGCTTTAGTATCGACCCTCTAGTCCTGGTTCGGCAACCGGGACAAATGAGCCTAATGAACCGGGATAAATGACCCGTTTTCTATTAGTGCTTTTAATAAAGTGTCCCTTTTCGGAAAAAGGAAAATAGGCATAATCGAATTAGTCCCCTAGGAACTCATTCTTCACCTCCACCGTCCATATCCACAACCAGCATAGTAAAGAACATACACACATATATAATAATCTTACATGACACTATAAGAAGAAGGGAAAGTAGTGGCTGCACCCCACCTTCGTTGCACCCATGGTGCACACACGCAAGAAAACATAGCAAAATGTTTCAAAAAATTCTGAAACTTTGTGGGAATGATGATCAACAAATGTTATGGGCGCGAACGCGCTTGCAAAGTTCGGTAGTCAAATAACATTCGAGGAGCTCTGTACAAAAAAGACAAAATTACAAAATCTGCTCAAACAGTACACTCACATTTTGACTAATTTTTAGTGATTTTGTCTTTTTTGTACATAGCTCATCGAATGTTATTTGCCCACTAAACTTTGCAAGCTCCCATAACATTTGTTGATCATCAATCTCACAAAGTTTCGGAATTTTTTGAAATGTTTTGCTATGTTTTCTTGTGTGAGTGCACCGTGGGTGCACCAAGCTGAGGTGTAGAAAAACCACACTCATAAGAAGAATCATAATTTAGCATTACAGAAATTTTGACTTCCGTTTGGCTCACAGATGGCAATATCAGTATATCTTGGATTCATGCTTACTGCGTTCAAAGCAGTGGGGTGCAGAATCGTGGGAAGTATAAAACACAGCTTATGGTCGCCATAACAAGTTGGTGTATCCATTTTTCCATCACATTGTACATTCCCTTTTTGAATTTATTGTCTGCAATGTATATCCTAGTCTCCCGTTTCTGACTAGATCAGCATAATCTCACTGTACTAGTTTCTGAAGTCCAAATAAGATAGAAACAAACTGATGTCTATTACATATATGAAGCCACCTTTCAGTCCCAAGGTTTTGTGTGACGAATATAGCCACATAGTTCTTTGCCATATCCTGGTGTTAGGATAGTTGTTTGGCAAACAAAGCCCAAAGTAGTTCAGTCAAGATTATGAATGGACGTGCGCCTCACCTTTGCGCAGGGTGTTGCCACTCACATAAAAAGCAAAGAACGTGGTGGTGCTGGCCGTGACTGGGAGCTCCGAATCCGTGCTACGTGCCTCACCTTCCCCAAACCAGGCAGATGCTATATCTTTTTTCACTCTAGCTAGTTTTTTGTTCTTTTGCAAAATGCACTCTGGCTAGCGTTTAATTATGAGAAATTTTAGGATACATCCAATGTTTATTGGACTGTTCACTGTCCTCTAAAACTGCCCCTTTTTTTACATCAGTACTGTCTTCAAAGTATATATATTACTTCGACACTCAATTTCTATTACAACATATTTAAAAATCCAACAGAACTACACATTGTCAAGTATTTGTCGAGACAAGTTCATACACATTACTGTTAACTTGTTAAATTTAACAATTATTTGCAAATTGTATCCAACCAAAATATTTATAAATTGTTACCAATATTTTGACTATTTTGTGAAGTTATTAACTCTTAAGTTTCTTAAAGTTAGACTGTACATACTCTTGTCTAGAACGATAACCTTTACAAGACCAGACTGACACTAGTAGAAAAAGGGTCAAACGTGCAGCATATTAGTGCCGGTTTGTATTAGAGCCGGCACTAATGTATACATTAGTGCCGGTTTGAACGGATTTGCATTAATGCCGGTTCGTGTTGAACCTTTAGTACCGGTTCGTGGCACGAACCAGTACTAAAGGGGTGGTGGCAGGCTGGCGTCAGGCCGGGGCCCCACGATCACCTTTAGTACCGGTTCGTAGCGCGAACCGGTACTAAAGGCCTTTAGTGACCACCCTTTAGTGCCGGTTATGGAACCGGCACTAAAGGCCCTCACGAACCGGCGCTAAAGCTCCGTTTTCTACTAGTGTGAGCAGGAGGTTATAGCTTAGAACTGACCATATCATGGTTAGTATAAGCTTTCCACTGTCTTTTAAGCCATGAATGTACAAGGGATGCAAATAATGATGGTGAGTAATCAACGTAGTACTGACTTTGCACGCATCAGAGCTTGTGAAAAATAATATGGGGTTAACATACAGAAGATCTGATTTGGCTAAAGAACAGAGAGATATAATAGTGGAATGGACAAAGTAACATAAAGAAATAGGTTTCATGAAATTAAATCCTTCGGATATTTTCCTATTTGCATCTGTTTCTTTAGTAAGAATAGCACGAGGCAATGTTTACCGGGCCAGCATGCTCCGAAATTATATGCACTGGCAATAAAACAACATTTCGGGTCATTTCCTAATGTACACCCGTCGCATGAAGGAAAGAATAATAACCAGACTCCATCTCAAATACTGTACCATAAATCTTGCGGCATAACCTCGCCACATTTAGAGTTAGTTACAACTTACAACGTCCCTATACTTTTTGTTACAACAAAGGTAGGCGCTTTGCCCATTCTAGTAAGATAGAAAAGGGGAAAACAATACTCCTTCCGTCCCATAATGTAAGATATGTGTCAGAAAACGTCTTACATTATGGGACGAAGGGAGTACATAGTTTATGTACAGATGTCTTGGCGATCTGAAAAACAAAAAATAAAGATAAAGCAGTTACTAGATTTACATTGTCGCCCGGACACTAGCCTTCTCTCCATATGGTCCTCCACTACACTGCATGGCACCTGCAGCAAAATTATGAAATTCCCTTGAAAAATATACAGCGTTTCCGCTCAAGCCACATATTCCTGAGAAACTTCTGCATCAGACACTTAAGATTTAAACTATCTCACCTCTGTACAAATAGGTTGGAACGTCTTCAAAGAGCCCCTTAATCTTAGCATGCTAATAACTTGCACATATACAAGTGTAGGTAGCTTGTTGTGCGTCTTTTTTCTTTGCTGAAACAGGATGTTGTTCCTTTGCATATATGTGTGTAGGTCCTTGTAACCAAGATTGGACCATGGGGTGGGAATGGAGGGAAAGAATTTGGCATCCCAGAGTTAGTACCTCAACATCTAGAAAATGTGACAATTAGTACCGGAGTTGTCATTGACTCAATTGCGTTCTCCTACATTAATCAAGCTGGAAAGTGTAAAACTTTGGGTAAGCGTTCCTACTCCCAACAGGAATCCCATGTCTCTGGTGTGACAATATTGGAGCTACTTATCTCTCTGCCAACCCTGTTTTTCATGCTAGAACGAAACATATCGAGATTGATTATCATTTTGTTAGAGAGAGAGTTGCTAGCAAAGAATTGCAGATTCGGTTTATACCTTCAAAGGATCAAGTGGCTGATGGATTTACTAAAGCACTGTCAACAGGATTGTTTGAAGAATCCTCCCTTAATCTGAACTTCTCAAATTCAGATTACGCTTGAATTCTTCAAACAATCCTGTTGACGGTGCTTTAGTAAATCCATCAGCCACTTGATCCTTTGAAGGTATAAACCGAATCTGCAATTCTTTGCTAGCAACTCTCTCTCTAACAAAATGATAATCAATCTCGATATGTTTCGTTCTAGCATGAAAAACAGGGTTGGCAGAGAGATAAGTAGCTCCAATATTGTCACACCAGAGACATGGATTTGTGTATGAAATATGCCAAGCTCTCTGAGCAAAGACTTGACCCATATAATTTCTGCAGTAGCATTAGCTAGTGCTTTGTATTCTGCCTCAGTACTTGATCTTGACACAGTGGCTTGTTTCTTTGCACACCAAGAGATTAAGTTGGGTCCAAAGAATACTGCAAAACCACCTATAGACCTTCTGTCATCTAAGCAACCTGCCCAGTCAGAATCAGAAAAGGCACTAACAAGTGTAGAGGTTGATTTGGTAAATGTTAGTCCAATGCTTAGTGTATTCTTCACATATCTCAGTATACGTTTAGCAGCAGTCCAATGAGCAGAGGTAGGTGCATGAAGATACTGACACACCTTATTGACAGCAAATGAAATATCAGGCCTCGTAAGTGTCAAGTACTGAAGTGCTCCTACCAGACTCCTGTATTTAGTACCATCCTCTTGATTCAAAGGCACACCCTCTGTGAGAGACAACTTTTCTGAGCTGGAGAGAGGAGTTGGTGACGGTTTACAGCCCTACAATCCTGCCTTGCTCAAAAGATCAGTGGCATATTTCTCTTGAGAGAGATGAAGACCACCTTCCTGGTTTCGCTTGACTTCAATACCAAGGAAAAAATGTAAGTCACCAAGATCTTTTAGAGCAAAATCTGCCTGTAAATCTTGCAAGAGAGCTGTAACTGCCTTGTTGGAGGAACTTGTGACAATAATATCATCAACATAGATAAGCACAAAAATAGTTATGTTGGAACGGCGATAGATAAACAGAGAAGTATCAGACTTGGAAGGAACAAAACCAAGACTTTGCAATTTGGAGCTCAAGCGAGAGTACCATGCTCGTGGAGCCTGTTTCAGTCCATAAAGTGATTTATCTAGTCTGCAGACATGCAATGGCCTGTTTGGATCTTCAAACCCAGGAGGTTGTTTCATATATACTTTCTCTTCCAGAACACCATGAAGAAACGCGTTCTGCACATCTAATTGACGAAGGCACCAGCCACGAGAGACAGCAATAGAAAGAACCAGACGAATAGTTGCTGCTTTAACAACGGGACTGAAAGTATCCTCATAATCAAGCCCATACCTCTGTTTGAATCCTTTAGCAACAAGACGTGCTTTATAACGGTCAAAGGTACCATCTGACTTCCGTTTGATGCGAAAAACCCACTTGCAATCAATAAGGTTGGTACCCGGAGAAGAAGGAACAAGGTGCCATGTATGATTTTTCTGAAGGGGACAAAACTCTTCATCCATGGCATGTTTCCATTTTGGATCAGCAAGCGCTTCATGAACAGTGCGAGGTTCTCCTGTAGACGTATCAGATACAACCAAGCCATATTTAGTTTTATAATTAACAGAAGTAATGGTGCCTGATCGAAGTCGTGTACGAGGTGGTTGTAGCGGCACAGAAGATCCAGGAGCAGTAGAATCCGCCTGGACAGCTGACAGAGGCGATCCCGAGGCGGCTGTCATGGTCGCTGTCGCAGTCGGATCATCTGTGGCAGAACCAGACGGCGTTGAAGTAGATCGCGCCATAGAAGATCCAGGGGGATCCAGCGGCGCACGCTCGGGTGGAGCGCTGGTCCCGCCTGCGGTCCCGCCTGACGCAGAGGCAGGCTGTCGCCTGGCGTAGACGTGCGGAGATGGCGCATAGCGCCCGGATGGTGGGTCCTGGCTGGTCGGGTTGTCCCCTGGCGGGCGCTGGCGGATTGCACACGCGTCTGCCACGGTACGGGCGGCCGATCCCGAAGCAGATCCGGACCCAGTCTGGTGCGGCGATCCCGAGGCGGATTCGGCAGCAGTCTGCCGCATCGATCCTGAGGGAGATTCAGCTGGATTTGCTGCATCCAAATCAGTGTCATTCTGCACAAGATTTTCAGAAAAAATTGCACCATTCTCCATTCCATTTTCTGCACTGTTTAATCCTGTAGCAGGAAGCTCATAGGGAACCAGAGAGGAATTAGTCAATATGGAATCATCATTATGAACACCCACACAATCATCGCTAAGAAGATGAGAAGGAAGAAGAAGGATTTCCTTCTTGAGAAGAGCACCGGCGTTGGGATGGAGTTTTTCAAAAGGAAACTGGGTTTCGTCAAACACAACATCACGAGAGATGTACACACGTCCAGTGGATACATCAAGACATTTTACCCCTTTGTGTTGAGCATTATAACCAAGAAAGACACACTGTTTGGAGCGAAAGCTAAGTTTTCGAGAATTGTATGGACGAAGGTTGGGCCAACAGGCACAACCAAACACCCGAAGAGTTTGATAATCAGGTGTGACATGCAAAAGGCGTTCAGTGGGTGTTTCATTGGAAATAGTTCGACTTGGCCACATATTAATGAGATGAACGGCGGTAAGAAAGCTTCATCCCAAAATTTGAGGGGCATAGAGGCATTAGCGAGAAGAGCTAACCCTACTTCAACAACATGCCTATGCTTGCGTTCAGCAGAGCCGTTTTGTTGCTGTGCGTGAGGGCATGACACATGGTGAGATATACCTATTTGTTGAAAGAAGGAATTCAATTTTTCATACTCACCACCCCAGTCTGACTGCATGGCAAGAATTTTGCAATCAAACTTGCGTTCAACGAGGGCTTGAAAATTGTGGAAAACTTGAAACACATCTGAACGCTTTTTAAGCAGATATATCCAAGTATATTTGCTAAAGTCATCAATAAAGCTCACATAGTAAGAGTGTCGACCAACAGAGGTGGGTGATGGGCCCCAAACATCAGAGAAAATAAGTTGCAAGGGTTTTGTAGACACACTAGTAGAGACAGGATATGGTAGTTGATGACTTTTTGCTCTTTGACATGAATCACACACAGTTTCTAAATTTCTCTCACCAACAACTGGGAGTTTATTCCTACTAAGAATTTGATGAACAGTAGCAAAAGACGGATGACCTAATCGACTATGCCACCTTTCAGCAGAAAGCTTGATGGCACCATAGACTTGTTTATTGAATTTGCGATACTTGGGAAGCAACGAGTAGAGCCCTTGCACACAAATACCCCTATGAAGAACCCTCTTCGTGACCTGCTCCTTGATCAAAAATAAGAAAGGGTGAAACTCTATAAACACATTATTATCAAGAGCAATTCTATGGACAGATAGAAGATTCTTAGCAGCATTAGGAACATGCAAGATGCCATTGAGTTCAAGATTTGTGTGTGGGGTTTCAATGATTGATTTTCCAATATGACTAATTTCCATACCTGGACCATTTGTAGCTGTGTAGATTTGATCATTGCCACGATACTTTTCATGCATCGTCAGCTTGTCCAGCTCTCCAGTGATATGATTAGTGTCACCTGTATCCATATACCAATTTGTATCTACACCATATGACATGTCAGCAGCGGCTGCAACTTTTTTTCTTTGAGAATTGTCCTCAGCATAGCGAAAATCACAAGCTTTAGCTATGTGGTTTGTTCTTTTACAGATTTGGCACTTCCCTTCATATCCCTCATAGCCCTGGAAATTGCGCCCCCAATTGTTGTTGCCGGGGGGGGGGGGGGGCTGTTGTTTCCACCGCGAGGGTTGCCCTGGTAGTGGCCGCCACCTCCACCAGAATAGCTGCCACCGCCACCGTTGTGGTAGCCGCCGCCGCCCGGATAGCCGCCGCCACCACTGTTGTTTGGGTGGTAGCCGTCGCCACTGCCCTGGTTGCCGCCGCTGTTGTGGTAGCCACCGCCACCACCGTACTGTCCTCCGCCTCCTCCGTACTGGCCGCCTCCACCACGAGATCCACCACCACCTCCACCACTCCGCTGGTTTTGGTAGGTTTTGGTGTTGCCCTGACGACCACGAGATGCAGTATTCGCCGATGACTTGAAGGATCCGGCGTTTGTTCCATGGAACATCTCGACCTGCTGATCGAAGTTTGCTACCATGGAGAAGAGGATGTTGACGGAGACCGGTTCTGTCCTTGCATCGAGCGCCGAGATAATGGGCTGGTATTCCATGTCCAACCCAGCGATGATGAAGGAGAGCAGTTCATCCTCGCCGATCGGCTTGCCCGCCGCTGCAAGTTCGTCGGAGAGGGCACACATGTGACCAAAGTATGCAGCCGCCGCTTGGGAGCCCTTCTGGGCGTTGGTGAGGGCGACTCATATGTTGTTGGCGCGTGAGAGAGACATGGCCGAGAACATGTTCCCAAGCGCTGTCCAGATCGCATGTGATTTCTCAAGCGAAGCAACTTGGACGAGAACTTCTTTCGATAGGTTTCTAAGGAGGTAACCGACGATTTGTTGGTCTTGGATGAGCCATTGGGAGTAGGCTGGGTTCACAACAACCAGATCCTTCCCTTCGGCGTTTTTGGTGGTAAGGTTTTTTGGTGGTTCTTCAATGGTTTGATCTAGGTAGCTGAAGAGGCTGGCACCCATGATCTGCGATCTTGCCTGTGCGCGCCATAAGATGTAATTGGTTCGGGTAAGTGGCTCGGAGGTGTTGTAGTTGAGGCTGGAGTTGATGGCGAAGGAAGAAGAAGACATGGCTGAAAGCGGGCTGGGGTTTTGGCGCAGGTGGAAGGAAGGTGGCTAGGGTTCTTGGCGCAGGCAGATCGATCTAGATGTGGCGGAAGAGGTTGCTCTGTATACCATGTAAAACTTTGGGTAAGCGTTCCTACTCCCAACAGGGGAGCCGCATAGGTTATATATTGATTGATGACTTGTGTTACAAGAGTTGGCAGAGTCTTATCTAACCAACAAGAGATATTACAGGAGATTTTAAACAGGAGATAGAAGGAGATACAACACCTAACTACTCCATCGAGATATAAGAGATACTCGGCCCAACAGCCTCATAACAATGTGTTTAACAGAAAGAAGCAAACTCTTGGTCCATGGGATGGCGATGGTGAACTTACTAACACGGTGAGTGAATGTGCACCACATTGCTAGTTCTATCTACCTTTGCATAGAAGAATTATCGATTATCTCTTCCGTTGTAGATCACTTTTGCCCCTTTAGAGATTGTGAAGGAAGTTTCAGGAACAAGCGGTACTTTTGGTGGAGATACTGTTTGACATCGCTTACTTTTGTCACTAATGTGAGGACATATGGACCTTTTGGAAAACCAAATGGTACTGCTTTCAGTGTCCCTCTTATGGACACTAACGTCGTGGGCTTCTTCGTGCGTGCTGGAAGACTTGTTAATGCGATAGGAGTTTATGCGCACCCTTCTGTTCAAAATTATTAGTACATACATTTTTCAAGAATAACTAGAGCTTTGGCCGGCATCTTATGGGTTGCCCTGGTCTCATGTATTACTACTTGTTTCCCTTTTTGAAATTATTGTCTGGAATGCATATCCTAGCCTCCTGTTTCTGACTAGATCAGCATCACCAATCTCACTGTACTAGTTTCTGAAGTGGGCAGACATAAACGGGAAAAGGAAGTCAAAGTACACCATAGAAGAGAAATGTTAGGCATTCAACTTTAATGTCAAACCAGGTATATTGTACTAGCACAAATATTCGAGATAGATGTACAATGAAGAGTGATAAAGTAAGGAGAACGTTGCACAACATTCACTGATCGAACAGCCTATCAAATGTGATAGTCTGATAGAATATTCATTCACGAAGTAATCTGTCAAATGCTAATAGTAATGTTTCACGCAGGCTGGGCCCAAAAGATCATCAAACTGTAGGCACCATCAACCTAAAGATAGCATCCATGACACTAAAAACACACCTTAAACTGAACATGACCGTTAATATTTGATAGCTCGCCATGTGCCACCTTAAATGCCGACTGAACTATTAAGATTAAAGAAAACTGCAAATAGCATTAAATCTGAAGACAAACATGGGGCAGCTTCGGATGGAGCATGTTGTCAGCCACAAGCCAGTTGCAGTACAGTACAAGGAAAACACCCAGTTTGCTAGCCCAATGGACTGCCCAGCCGGCTCCCAGCAAGGATCCGACGGCAAAAAACGTTGCATGCAAAATGCCCTGAATAGGCGAGTAGATAACATTTCATTCAGGCTGTAGAGACAGATAAGAGCTGTAAATTTTTTCGAAACCAGCGTTTGCATATAAGAGCTATAAAATTAAGGCCTTTGGCATGGACAGTTGGACTGGGAGATATTGGGATCGATGGATGTAAAAACTGGTTAAACATCCAGTGTTTTTGGACATCCAGCAACGGATGATTGGTGCCTACGATTTGATGGTCAGCCCACGTCCGACGTTTGTCCACAAATATTTGATTCTGTTCGTTTGGGACTAGGATTATGGATGCTTATATTTTTGGGCATCGAACAAACGATTCAGAAACACATATTCTATTTTTCTTAATTTGTATCTTTCCCTCTTTTTTTTCCCTTTTTTGGGGCAAAAGATAGCCAGCCTTTATTGATCAATGGCAATGTTCTTGAATTTCAAAATTTGTTCGAGAATTTAAAAAAATGTACACGTTTTCTAGAAAATGTACATAATTTCTATAATGTTCGTGAATTTGAAAAATATTCATGATTTTAAAAAATATTCACGAATTTGTAAAAAATGTTCACGAATTTGCAAACAATGTTCATGATTTTTTTAAATGTTCACAATTTCATAAAATGTTCATGATTCGAAAAATGTTCACAATTTCAAATATGTTCATGATTTAGAAAAGATATTCACTTTTTCGCAAAATCTTTACGAATTTGTAACAAATATTCGTTAATTTGTATCAAATTGTTTGGCAAGTTGAAAAATGTCCACAATTTGAGAAAATTTGTTCAAAAATTTGAAAGATGGCCGAAAAAAGAAAAGAAAAGAAAAAATATAGAGAAAAAAAGAAAAATAATATAAAAACAGAACATTAAAGAAAAAGTAACAAACTAAATGAAAACGAAAAACAAAAAAGGACATTGAAAGAAAAACCAGAAATAAAATAAAAATCAGGAAAAAAACATGGGGGAGAAATCCCTAAATGGGCCGGTCTAAAAAGCAGCGGAAGCTCTAAGGGGTTACACACCAACTTGTTATTTGGCGACCTACGTGCCAAATAGGAGTGGCCCTCCCAACCTCCCAGCTCCCACCGCTTTGGAGTTGCCCTAACCAAACCTGGTCATATGGGCCATGTCTTGCGGGTCAGGCACGTGCCAGGCACGACAGGCGAATAAAAGGATCGGGTTGGCTTTCGGCACACCATGGAACACGACTGAATCCTTGAAGCCAGGCCTTATGAATGGTCACAACAAGACACTTTTATTCTTTTTTATTTGGTTTAAAAAATATTTTTTTATTTTATGTACTTTTTTCTTATTTATTTTCCCTTAAATTCAAAATTTTAGACCAAAACGGCCAAGAAGACCGAAACGCAACGCAGACCGGCCCACAGCCTTGCCAGGCCGAGCGGGCCATAAGGCCGAATATCATCACTTCGCTAGTTCGCCCTCTTCTCCCCCAGCCTCCCAGCAGCCACCGCACCTCCCGCCTCAACAAATCTGCCCCTGCTCCCGTCCGCAGCCGCCAGCCCGCCATCATCTGTTGCCGGCTGTGCGCCCCTTCTCCCGGCCGCGGCCGCCATCATCTTCCTCCGGCAGCGCGCCCCTGCTCCTGGCCGCTTCTGCCGTCATCTGCTGCCGGCGGCGGCCCCCGCCACCTCCACGGCTCCACTCCCTGAACTATGCGACGCGTGTGGCAACCCCCTACAACAGCTGCGCGCGGGGCGCCCTCCTGGTGGACGACGACGCGTCCACGACCACGAGCCACACGGTCGTCGTGTTCAGAATGTGGCTAAAGTTCAGGTTGAACTGGATGCAAATTTGAGAGCATAGCGGCCAGGTATGGATGCTTTTCCCGTATGAACTTTATGTATCGCTTTACTGATTAGCTGAACCTATATTATATATCCATTGTTCCTAGATAATGCATAGCACGGGATTTGTCAGGATGGATTTACAAATTAGCTGAAGTCTCTTGTGCCTGTTGAACTGAACCTGGTATGAAACTGAACAGAAAACTGAACATAATAAACAGGTGGAAACATCTTAAATGTGCTCTTTTATCGGACAGTGGGCAGAGTCAGCACCTCTCCTGAACAGAAAGCAAAATTATCCCTGAGTAAATCCAACTGCACATCAACATATGGTTCACCAAAATGTAACCTCGGATTTGTGCCAAATACTAAAATCCAGTGCCAAATCAAATACAGAAACCAGAGTTCACCGCATAAGCGTGCATCCGCTAAGAAGTCGTTGATTGACCTCAGTTCACATGAAGGTTGTCCATTTTCCTGTTGCGCCGCTCATATGGAGTTTTCATTGCCGTCCTCGCTAGCAAATGGTTCTTCTTCATTGTCAATGGCTATGATTGACACTGTGTACTCTTGTCCGATCACAATCCTAAAAGTATTATGCGTTTTTCATCACAAGAAATGCTAATGATGTTAAAAGGCGTGGCACATCCTACAAAAATGCAGTGTGTAAGTATATATGATGCAGAGGTCAACACTCAACACCGCGAATCCTTAGTCGATCAGAATTTTCTTAAGCCCTGGTCAAATCTCATATGAACTTAGCCAGTGGATTAGTCTACAAATTCACTCTTTTTTTTTTTTTGCCTTCGTGCCAAAAGTCTATTGTGTTTTACTATGTGACAGAGATCTAACAGTTGACCGTCAACAAAATAAACAAATAACATGAAATGGGTTACCTTCTTGACCCCATGAAACGTCCGAGACCCCAAATAGCTCCACCAGAGCCAAAGTTAACGATTCTCTCCAGCCTAGGAACCATGCAGAAATCACTTGCAAAAAAGAAAACCAAAAACATCAGTAAGGAGCAGAGGTGAGAGCAAAGTAAACATATGGTTCATAAGGGTAAATTTCTTTTGTTTTGTGTGGTTTGGGTTGTGTAAGCGTTAAATGGCAAAAGCACGTTTGAACCTGTTTTTGTTTCTTGGATGCTGTATTATTTGACAGTGGAACCTGACCCGAAAGTCGGATGAAAAAAGTTAATATGTGCAAACTAGGCACCTATATTAAGTTATGAGGATGTTAATTGACACATTTTCAGGATTAAATTCAAAAAGGCCTAGCCAATATGATACCTGAATTCAGCGGAGCTCCAGAAATGAAGAGAGCCATCTCTTGAACCTGTAATTAGATATGAGCTATCGGGAAAGGCCATGACAGAAATTACCGGAGATATGAAAGCTTGCATCGTATGAACACAAGCCTTTTCCTCCATGTCCCATATCTGTTAGACAACAAAAGCGCATGCACTATTATTAGCAACGTTACGCTTGTACGATATCATTGTATTTGTCAATGATAATGGCATACCTTAGCGGTGTGGTCGTCAGAGCCAGTAATCAAATATTGTCGATCATTAGATTTGAAGAAATCGAGACAGTTCACTTTGTCCTGATGCCCAGACAAAGTATACTTTGATTCGGGAGAATCGACGCTCCAAACCTGAACATCAAGTATACGAATTGCAATTAAAAGTTTTTGAATTATTATTCTCCAAGTCCCTCTATCATACGGTGCACATTCCAACAACTAAGCTATTGTAGCCAAACTGATCGGTTGGCAAAAAGGAGAAACCCATATATACCTTTACTGTTTGATCATCTGAAGCACTTGCAAACATATTGGAGTCCACTGGGTTAAATGCGACTTGCTGTATAGTATCGGAGTGTTCTTGCATGAATGATTGTGTGCACTCCCAGCCGTTGTCCCAGTCCCAGAGCTTCATATCACAATGAGCCGATGACAATACATATGGGCGGGTTGGATGGACGGCCATTGATGTGATGAAGCAATCACTGGCGGCTCTGAAACTCCTGAGTTTTTGTATTTTGTTGTCGTAATTGTACACATGGATCACACCATCAGATGTCCCAGCCACAAACCATTTCTTTCTTGAGATAACCTTAACAGAATGAACTGTATTGAGAAGAGTGATCGTCGTATTAGCATGCAGTATATGATGATGGAAATTAGGGAACTTCCAGAAATATAGGCATGCCTTTATTCGACAATGAGTAAGAGGGCATGATTGACTCCTTTGACACATTAAATGAATCCGTCCGTCTCTGCCGATAAATACAAATGACAGCGTCAGTTGAATGCAGACCAAGTTTTCATTTGCTAATACAAATTGAGCTTTTATGCGATATGCATTTGACAACGGTAATCGGAAAACCATCATGGAAAAATATATCGTTACAGCCGTAGCATCCGGTATCACCAAAAGGAAAAACATCACCCTTCTTCGATGACAACAAACTTCAGCAATCGGCAAAAATAATATGTGTGATACTACTGCAAGTACATGGTAGTATTTAATATAGAAGATAAAATGCATTAACTTGCCTGCGGGTCATAGTTCCATACGCAAACATCTCCATGCTGATGACTTGTTACAATGCTGTGTGACAATAATATATTTATCATAATGCACATTCATTTGAACGGAGGGAATTAATATTCTGGTGCCCAGATTATATATGCTATTCACTCACCATGGCTCGGTGGGCTGTGCATCAAGGGAGCACAGCATGCCATGAGTATTCTTCAGGGATATTATCCATTGATCCTGATCCAACAGAAGACAGGGTCAACATTAGAAAGAAAAAACAAGTTCAAAATTGGAGATGTATGCAGCCGAAAAGAGAACTCCGTACCTTTAGTCTTCTTGAGATTGTCTGCTACATCGTACGTAGTTCCAATTAATACGATCAGTAAAGAAAATGCATGAAATGGAAGATAACAAAAAGACCATGTGCAGAGACGGACATTACATCTTTTCCGAATGGTAAATATTGATTAGAAAATGACTGACCTCTGATGTTGTCTGTCCTTGTGAAGCAAAAACAGTTTTCAGCATCACCTCACGCACTGCATTCCCTGACACTTTAGCTTCGTCGAAAAACTTATCATACTTAGATTGGTCTCTCAAAGTAGGGATGCTTTTATCCCCTGACAGATTGCTCTGCAGGATTAGATCGTACTCCATTTCTTCTGGTAGCCTCTCTTGCTGTTGCGCTGTAACAACGAGAGTGTAAGTAGAGGACTTGGGAGGCACAATGCCATATAGTGGGAGACTTGCGAAGCAACGCCAAGGCTTGATGCTCTTAATCACAAGCCTGAATACTGCGTGTTCATCTGTGTTGGGTTCGACAGGGAAGCGAAGCTCGACAAGGTAGACGTCAAGTAGCTCCTGCGGAACAACAACTCATGTTGTCAAACGAATTTTTATAGTCAACTTCTTGGTGGATACTCCATATGGATGTATCAAATTTGGTCAAGGAATTCTATAACAAGGTAAATATTTTTCGTTTTCATAACTAAATTGACCTCATCCGAAAGCTACGAGCAACCAACAACAAAAGTAAAGGGAAAACACAGAAGCTCAAAATTTAAACATACCATTGTTCCCGCGCTTTCTGTTTCAGTAAGCCGATCAATTACATATTGTGTACTAGTTGGCCTTCTCTTAGGATTGCGCTCAGTGCACTGTAATGCTATCTCAGTGCATACTCTTACTTGTTGTCTCTGTGATTTCTCCAACCTATTGCTCCAACTTTCAAGTACCTGTAAATTTGCAATTATGAATTAGCATTTATTTTATAAAGAAATTTTTATTAGTGCATCAACATAATGCATAGGACACCTGACCTCGGCAACAACACTACATCAAAGGGATGTTGAGGATGCACACATTAAAAAAAGAACATAAAGAGAGAACAGAGAAAGAAAACATGATGGTTTCCTGTCATGCGGCCCTGCAACAATAATTCTCAACTCCAACCTCCTATTTTTTGAACAACACCAGGCATCAAGAGAGGTCATCCAAAGCAAGGCCTTCAACAATGGAACAGCGTGCCAAACATCGTCGTTGTCATCCATCCACTAAAGGTCAGATCAGGATTTTCATCAAGAGAGGTCAAAAGAATTCTAAGCACCGCCTTCGACAGAGAGACAGCACATGCATCGTCATTACGAGGTGTAACCAATTAAGGCCTGACCTAGAGTTAATATTTAAAAGACAACATTGTTTATAAGATTAAAAACTGAGTAGGTTTATTACATTATGTGAGTAGAGTGTTTTGGAGCTCAGGCTCCATGGAGCCACCTTTTTTTGATAAATTTGGAAGTCAAATTTTAAAGTTTCAAGTTTCAACAAATTCTCAAAACAATTCCACATATACATAGGGATGTATTCTACATGTGTGTAAAGTTTCATCATGAAACCCTGTAACGTATGAGCTAAAAAAACAAATTCATGGAGGCTAAAAACCTACAAATTTGTTTTTTCGTCTGTCGCCCACATGTTAAAGTATCTCGTCACGAACATGTACTGTTCACTATTAAAATCCACTGATTTATCCTTTTTTGTAGCTCACATGTTAAAGTATCTCATCACAAGACTTGATAAAACTCTCATACCTTCATTTTGTTTCTCCCATCGTCCATAATGAAAGAACAAAATATCCTAGTATTATTATTTTTTGTTCAGTTGGAGGTAGGGGGTGGGTTGACTTCCGAACTTGGCCTATATGTCCGTACAATTTATGTCAATTATCCAATCTAACCCAAGCTACACTAATGCTAATTAGTTTTCTACAGCGTTCTTGTTTAGAACTTGGGTGAATTTACCCCTTTTCAAAAGTGTATGTCCATGGCTGAGATGCGGAAGGAGCCCCTGGTTTGTGTCCATGGCTGAGATGCGGAAGGAGCCTGTGGTTTGCCAAGTCATTTCTATAAAAAGGAACCATTTTTAGAGGGTTATTTGCACTGAATCTAGAAGTTAGCGTCATGGCGTAGAAGGTTTCATAGTTGGAGTTGATCAAGCAATGTAGCTTAGTGTCTAAATAGTACAAAATATATCCTTAAAAATTGCATTAGTCACAATAAAAGCACATGCAATTATATAAAATAAAGCTTTTATCCGGGGATTGCCCGTTGTCCTTACTTCCTCAACATCACTATAACCTTTTTCTCCGGTCAGTATCTCCGTGATTATTACTCCAAGACTGTACAAGTCATATTTATGTGTAATTACGCGGTCGCTGAATTCTGGTGCTAGATATCCACTTCATGAAAAGGAGCAAAATGATCAATTAATGTGCAGACATAGTGCATATAAATCATTGCTAGCAAGAAGGGCCGAGTTTTCAAATAGCTTAGCTAGCTTACAGGGTTCCAGCAATTGTTGTAGCAATAGTGCGGGTTTGGTCTTCCTGAAAGCACCTTGATAGGCCAAAGTCACCAATTTTCGGCACCATTTTAGCATCCATGAGGATATTTGCTGGTTTAAGATCAAGGTGAACAATACCATTTCTGTGAAGGTAATTCAATCCTTCACAGATTCCTTTTATTATTTTGTAGCGATCTCTCCACTCAAGTCCACTGGACGCAACTACATAAATCGCACAGAAGAAAGGTGGTTAGTATCTGGAATGAAGTCCTTGATATTCGAACTGTAGTTAGTACATGACATGACATGTTTGAGTGTTCATGAACCAAATAAACTTAAGTAAGGAAAATCAAGGTCCTACCGGAGATATAGTTACAAAGATCCCCCTTGGGTAGAAACTCAAAGCAGAGTATTCTTTCTTGTATGTCAGCCATGACAAAATTGCCTTCATGCATGGCTACTTGCCCTTGTGTGTCGCAACAATATCCTAAAAAGCGTACAACATTTCTGTGCTTCACCTTCATCAGACATTGAATCTCCGTCTGGAATTTATTCTCGTACAAATACGTGTTGGACAGCTTCTTCACAGCAACCATGCCATTGTCAAGGACCCCCTGTAGTGCAAGCATGCCTTGCCACTTAGATTAACTGTGACTAAGGCAAGTAAGACCAGGCCAGTTTAGAATTTCCTTACCTTATAAACCACCGCAAATCCGCCACGTCCAATTTCATGGTCAGCAGAGAAACTCTTTGTAATGTCTTGTAAAAGTGGTAATTGCAAAGCCTTTGGTTCTTTGGTTTCATCCAACAGCATGCTCTCCAGGTCCACTCGGGCACTAGTTTGGCGATCCATTCTCGATGAATTATCACAGTAGCCTTGAAACAAGAACAAGCACATTAATCAGAGTCCACCAGACCCAGCTTCCACAACTACTCACATAACCATGAAATACATAATCGGAAAATCTGACGCATGGCTGTGTGCGTTAGTGGAGGAGAACGAACAGAGTCTGAGGAAGAAGGGAGAAGAAAAAATGGCGAAGGGGAGGGCTCAGTGGTATCGGATGTGTAAAACCGGGCAGGGGATGGTTTGACTGCTTCGCGTCAACAGCCCGCCTCACCAAGAGCAATGAAATATGGTCTGAGGAAGCGATGAGAAAGAAGGGAGAGAGGGAGGTGACGACAACAACTAGGATGGGAGAGGCACGGAGGAAGAAGGGATGAGTGATGGTTGTGTGGTAAAGCTACGTCACGAATCCCGCATTATAGACTTATAGTACTCCTTTTACATAGATAGTCAGAGGGTGGTCACTCTTCTATTTTGCAAGTAGAAAAACTTTGATCTATATGAGAAACTTCAATAGCTATGGTTTGTATTTTCTCAATGGACAAATATTGTAAAATACTTATAATTTTTTAACAAGTTTTATTTTTCTAAAAGGAGGATAACCCCAGCCTCTACATTGATTGATGCACACAACTTCAACATATTTATGAAACGCAGCAAACATATATCTCCCTCTTTCATGCATACAGTCAAAATCAGTTCAGTTTTGCTAATTACCCCTTGGCCAAAAATTGCTTTATTGAAAGCGTACAAATTTAGCAAAAACATAACTGCATTTTTAGTCTACGGGCTTATATATGGAATGAGCTGAGAATGAGGATGGTTATATGTTGAGATCTACACGCTTAGAAGAATGAATGAGATTTTATGGAACACACCAATGTAGCTAGCATATATCTTCCTCCCATGAACTCAAAATTGTGGTTTCACCATCCGTGATGACCGGCAGCTAGCTATTGGCTCTCTTCCACGCGATTGGCAGCATAACCACAAGATGTTCGCAGAGAATTAATGGTAAACATAGGGCTGCTGTGCTGAAACAGGCATGTGAATGAATGTTGCAAATCATCCTAACCACACAATGAAGAAGCCGGGTACACTTAAATTCAATATTGTAATCATGTGGAGAAAGCCTTTGCAACAACACCCAAATTAAGTATCTGGAGAAGAAATTACCTGGAGAAGAAACCCGGGTGTGTAGTTATGAAGGCAAGTTTCAGATCTTGTTCGCCTTTGGGCGAGGGTTCGTTTATGAAGCCATCAAAGGGAGGAAAGAGACATGATGTCTAAATCCCTCATCCAACTATCAACACACAGTATTTAGTTATGCAGGGAGGACGAAGCATTTGGATATACTTTAGTTGACTCTAGATATGTGGGTATGTGATGTAGTGACCGGCTGCACCTCCATAACCAGCTAAGACAGCATTATCTCAACGGAGAACTCAACATGGGCGATCAAGTCTCTGAGTATATTGGTTTCTAGCTGTCCATCTCTGCATAGTAGAGACATTCAAAATCCAGCTTGTGTACTACTCCCACCATTGCTTTTTAGACATATTTTGAACTTTTGGTCAACAATTATTTCATTAATATGTGATTCACGTGATACAAAACACATTTATAAATAAGTACTTTTGGGTAGGAATCTAATGATAAAAACTTATATATTGGTAGGAATCTAACATTGTCTTAGTGAATGAAAAGATGCCCTACAAAAGAAATGAAATGAAGGAAGTATGAAGCAGTTTCCATGTTTTACGGATGTTCTCTTGTCCATCTGATTTGTGCATATATATATAGGGTTCCCGGACAAGGCAATAGGTCCTCTCCATTTCTTCAATATCATAAATGAGGTGGGACTTTCTTAGTCTCTTGCAAATAATTTCAGATCTTCCAAATGGAAGACCTATTGCCTCGTCCAGTTTCTCCGGCAACAACAACGTACATCGCAATCCCCAACAGCATAGCCCGGGTTTTTTTTTTTTTTTTTTGAGATACGCACTTTGATCTTCAAAATCTCTTTGGTACTCCTAGATCCTAAGCTTAATTCACATGCAAGTCCCAACTAAATATCAGCAGCTCTTTGCACGCGGCACAGCTCCCCAGTCTAGTAGCGAGGACCGAATATAGTGCGATGTTCCCCTTACGCCGCACGCTCCTTGAGCTCCAGCTTAGTGCTCATCATGCCACGAGCAGTGAACAGAGGGTGTTGACTTTGCAAAAATAAGTGGGTATTATTCTGTCCTGTCACGTCACACGGGTATGCCAGACTCCACCACCACAAGTTTTAATTAAGGCCGTTCAAATCGAATATCTTACCTCGAACCTGCAAATGCAATAACCTAAGCAAGATGCTTGTGCCATGGTGTGCATCGATAGTTGTAACCAACTTGCTAATGGCATCAAAGTCCATGTGTTGAGCGGTGGCATTGTCAACTTAGAAGGATGACTTGATATATATCGGAAATCTCTTAGAATATTTGTTGCTAGCTGTCAGTCTGAATAGTAGTAGCTTCAGAATGTCCAGCTTGTCTACTACCGCGTCCATTATTTTTAGACATATTTTGATTGTGATCACAAACTTTCATCAACAATAGTTATGTTGATATGTAATTTACATGATACAAATCCCTTTTATAAATAGAGCAGCACTTTGGATATTAATCAATTAATAGAAAACTATATCATATTAACCGTGTACCAATTATGTATTTTAATCAAAACATTTTCTGAAGGAATTAAAAGATGCCAACAAAACGAATCCCACAGCATACTTGCTTTTAGCGATGTTCTATTGTCCATCTGATCTGCGCATGTTATAGTATTTGAACAAGAAACACTCTATTCCCTGTAATATTTTTTTCTCAGTCTGAAATCTTATTGGCCATGGTTTGAACAATGAACATGTTGGAAGATCTGAGATTATTCTCAAGCGACTGAGAAGGTCCCATCTCATTTATGAAGTTGGGAGAGAAGAGTTAAGTCAATCCAAAAAGAAAAGGAGGAGTATGCATGTTTTGTGTATTTGCATGTACGGTATCTATGGCTAATATGCATCTTGTTTTATGCTGTTGATTAGGTCTCGCATGAGCGCAATATGTAAGGTATCTACATACTGGCGTTTCTGGATTTAATTTTTCTTCAACTTCAATTACTAAACCCTACTTACGAGTTTCATTGGTTGATGTTTTATTAGTTTGTTAAATCATCAGCGTTTTTGTGGGATTTTCTTGTCATTTTGTTCTCCTTTTCCGATTAACCCATCATCATGTAATTTTAATATATGACAGGTTGATGCATTGCCATGCGAAGACCGAAGGGCAGTCACATGGGCAGTGTTAATATATGCGAGCAGTTTGCAGCGCAGTGTTACTTCGTATAGTCACATGGCCGCGTCAGAGTCTACCACATCAAGTGTTAAGTCCAGTGAAATAGAATATGTTCGCTGTCATGAAAAAGTCAACCAACCATGAACGGGACTGCTACAAAATTGCATTCCCCCATCCTCTTCCAAACGCGAAGCTTCCCCACATCCTATAGCCATGGCCGCCAAGAACCCTTCCTATGTCCAAAGCATTCCTCTTCAGCAAGTCATGGAGCAAAAGGAGCTTCGCTTGCACTTGTACGTATTCCAGCAATGGAGCAAAGGGCCTCGCCAGAACCAGCGAGTTATAACGGACTTGCATCTCCCCAATTCGAGTTATTTACTCAAAACCACCACATTATAGGCTAGGATAACAGATTAGTACCACATTTGAGGCAGGGCACAAAAAACCACCAACATTGCGCCTAACCTATAACGCGGAGCACTGATACTCGGATTTGGTCGCGAAAACAGCGGATCTGACCGGTTGGGCCCATCTGTCGGGCCGATGTGGCATGCCTACATGTACAAATTGCTGAGGTGGACAAGGGTCCCATCTGTCAATGACTAGAGTGGTTATTTATTTCCTTTTTTTTTTCTTTTTTACTTCCACCTCCATCTTCATGGGCATTTAAACAAGCACGTTCTGGGCATTGCCCATCTCGTCATTGTGGTCACCGCAGGATAGGAGCAGGTCGGTGCGAGCTCAGCCGGGCCGCCGCCTGCGGACAGGACGCCGTCAAGGACGCCAGACATTGAGTCATGGAGCTTCCCTTGCCTTCCATCGTGCATACAGCAAGTGTGGCGCACAGCCCAGCCATGGCGCGGGGCGAGCATCCTAGCCATGGCGCTCGGCCTGGAGCGCGGCGAATCAGCGCCCTCCGATAGCGCGTCGACGGCCGTTGGACCAGGAGTGGCACTCGGCCTCAAGACGCCTCCCAGCACGCCCGGCCGCGCCTTTGGCACTGGCGCCCGTGAAGCCCTTGGCGCGGCCATGGACGGCTAGCCCCAGCGGCGCGGTGGTGCCCGATTCACCACCTTGCTGGCCGTCTTGTGGACCAGTTCCCGAGCAGTCGGCCGTCGTGTCGTTCTTCCTCAGCTCCGTCGTTCACGTACAGCGGCCATGTGCGGCGCAAGAAGGACGGCCCCAACGTCCACGGCGGAGCACGCGCTGGCGGCGCTGTGCAGAGAGGCTGTGCACGGCGGCTGGCGACGCTGCGGCACGCTGGAACTGCTACGCACGGCGGTGCGCAGGGAGCTCCTGGCCGCGCCCGAGCTGGCGCGCACGCCGTGAAGGGCATGTCCGGCCGCCCGACGAACCGTCCTTGCTGGCAGCCTGATTGCCGACGAGCCGCTGGCTTCGTGTCCGCGGGGCCTCCCCTGGTCACTGCACTTTGCCCCGTGCTCCAGACGCGTCAAGCTCATCGCCATGCCTGCAAGAAAGAGCTGCTCGACAGCCGCTCAGAAGCTGTTTGATGAAATGCCCCATAGAAATAGAGATGTGAAGATGACTGCTTACTCAATGACAGGTGGGGCCCACGTCTTATTTGCCACACCAGCCGGTCAAACTTTTTTAGTCTTCGCCACGTCAGCCCGACAGGTGGGGCCTACCTGTCTGGTTCGCTGTTTTCTCCTCTCCAAGCTCCATTTTTCTCAATATTTGTCTAGGTTTAGCGGTCCGTCACGTCTCGTCCCCGTCTTCACCGCCGTCGATCGCCCGCGCCGATCTCATCGCCTGCACCACCGTGTTGAGCCTCTTGTTCTTATCTTCTTTCTGAAAGGAAAAAAAACTCTTACTTGTATGTTTATATAGATACTTGTATAATTTTCTTACTTTTATTATTGCATCTTATATAGTGCGATGGTTTTGGTATCCGCCCCGTCGGCCCTCGTCCTGTCTATGATTCAGATGTGGTATATATTATCTTTTCATAACTATTGGTTCATTTATTGTTTATGACAATTATGCCGACCAACGTGACATAGATTTTATTTATCTAGGAGGTTGTTGAACTGGAAATTCCAACCGACCCTATTGTCGAGAGGTTAAATTTAGTTGAAGAAGAAAACAATTTGTTGAAGGAAAAAATTAGAAAAATTGAGGAGGAGAAGATGATATTGGAGTTGCATGTTGCGGATGTCGTCGATGATCACAAGATCAAGATGGATGCAATGCGCTTGAAGATTAGAAAGATTAGAAAATATGCCATTCATACCGAGGCTTGGTATCATTATGCCGTTGGATCAGTTGTTACATTGGTTGCATTATGATCGCATTTGTTTTCGCATTGAAATGTTTTACATAGTTTCAGTGTATGGTTTAATTGATTTAGATGCTCTGCAGAGCTTTATGTTGTTAGATGAGAACTATGTATGTACTTTGGTTTTAATGTGATGATGAACTTCTATTAATTTGGTCACTTAATTATATAATGCACGCAGATGAACCGGCAATGGATGTACGGTTCAAGACACACCTCCGAGTACATTAAGGGCGTGCATGATTTTCTCGAAGTGGCTGAGGCAAACAAGCAGAATGGTTTTATGTGTTGTCCATGCCCTGTATGTGGGAATACAAAGTCTTACTCTGACCGGAAAATCCTCCACACCCACCTGCTTTACAAGGGTTTCATGCCACACTATAATGTTTGGATGAGGCACGGAGAAATAGGGGTTATGATGGAAGATGGCGAGAAGAAGAGTATGATGACAACTATGTGCCCCCTGAATACGGTGATGCTCCTGAAGATCAAGAGGAACCAGACGATGTGCACGATGATGCTGCAACGGGCGAAGCTGCTGAAGATCAAGAGGAACCAGACGATGTGCCCGATGATGATGATCTCCGCCGGGTCATTGTCGATGCAAGGACGCAATGCGAAAGTCAAAAGGAGAAGCTGAAGATCGATCGCATGCTAGAGGACCACAAAAAAGGGTTGTACCCCAATTGCGAAGATGGCAACACAAAGCTGGGTACCGTACTGGAATTGCTGCAGTGGAAGGCAGAGAATGCTATGCCTGATAAAGGATTTGAGAAGCTACTTAAAATATTGAAGAAGAAGCTTCCAAAGGATAACGAATTGCCCGATAGTACATACGCAGCAAAGAAGGTCGTATGCCCTCTAGGATTGGAGGTGCAGAAGATACATGCATGCCCTAATGACTGCATCCTGTTCCGCGGTGCATACAAGGATCTGAACGCATGCCCGGTATGCGGTGCATTACGGTATAAGATCAGACGAGATGACCCTGGTGATGTTGACGGCGAGCCCCCCAGGAAGAGGGTTCCTGCGAAGGTGATGTGGTATGCTCCTATAATACCACGGTTGAAACGTCTGTTCAGAAACGGAGAGCATGCCAAGTTGATGTGATGGCACAGTGAGGACCGTAAGAAAGACGGGAAGTTGAGAGCACCCGCTGACGGGTCGCAGTGGAGAAAAATCGAGAGAAAGTACTGGGATGAGTTTGCAAGCGAGCCAAGGAACGTATGGTTTGCTTTAAGCGCGGATGGCATTAATCCTTTCGGGGAGCAGAGCAGCAATCACAGCACCTGGCCCGTCACTCTATGTATGTATAACCTTCCTCCTTGGATGTGCATGAAGCGGAAGTTCATTATGATGCCAGTTCTCATCCAAGGCCCTAAGCAACCCGGCAATGACATTGATGTGTACCTAAGACCATTAGTTGAAGAACTTTTAGAGCTGTGGAATGGAAACGGTGTACGTACGTGGGATGAGCACAAACAGGAGGAATTTAACCTAAAGGCGTTGCTGTTCATGACCATCAACGATTGGCCCGCTCTCAGTAACCTTTCAGGACAGACAAACAAGGGATATCACGCATGCACGCACTGTTTACTTGACACCGATAGTATATACCTGGCAAGCTGCAGGAAGAATGTGTACCTGGGCCATCGTCAATTTCTTCCGACCAACCATCAATGTCGAAAGAAAGGCAAGCATTTCAAAGGCGAGGCAGATCACCGGAAGAAGCCCGCCATGCGTACCGATGATCACGTACTTGCTATGGTCAATGATTGACACGTAATATTTGGAAAGGGTCCCGGCAGACTAGCTGTTCCGAGTGACGCTGCGGGACACGCACCCATGTGGAAGAAGAAATCTATATTTTGGGACCTACCCTACTGGAAAGACCTAGAGGTCCGCTCTTTGATCGACGTGATGCACGTGACAAAGAACCTTTGCGTGAACCTGCTAGGCTTCTTGGGCGTGTATGGGAAGACAAAAGATACAGCTGAGGCACGGGATGACCTGCAACGTTTGCACGAAAAAGACGACATGCCTCCAAAGGAGTATGAAGGTCCTGCCAGCTATGCTCTTACCAAAGAAGAGAAGGAAATCTTCTTTGAATGCCTGCTTAGTATGAAGGTCCCGACTGGCTTCTCGTCGAATATAAAAGGAATAATAAATATGGCAGAGAAAAAGTTTCAGAACCTAAAGTCTCATGACTGCCACGTGATTATGACGCAACTGCTTCCGGTTGCATTGAGGGGGCTTCTACCGGAAAATGTCCGATTAGCCATTGTGAAGCTATGTGCATTCCTCAATGCAATATCTCAGAAGGTGATCGATCCAGAAATCATACCAAGGCTAAGGAGTGATGTGGTGCAATGTCTTGTCAGTTTCGAACTGGTGTTCCCACCATCCATCTTCAATATCATGACGCACGTCCTAGTTCATCTAGTTGACGAGATTGTCATTCTGGGCCCCGTATTTCTACACAATATGTACCCCTTTGAGAGGTTCATGGGAGTCCTAAAGAAATATGTCCGTAACCACGCTACGCCAGAAGGAAGCATCTCCATGGGCCATCAAACAGAGGATGTCATCGGGTTTTGTGTTGACTTCATTCCTGGCCTTAAGAAGATAGGTCTTCCTAAATCGCGGTATGAGGGGAGACTGACTGGAAAAGGCACGCTTGGAAGGGACTCAATAATATGCAGGTATAGATATTCTTGGTCTCAAGCACACTACACAGTTCTATAGAACTCTACCTTGGTGACCCCGTATGTCGATGAACACAAGAACAGTCTGCGCTCCAAACACCCGGAGCAGTGCGATGACTGGATTACATGTGAACACATCAGGACTTTCAGCAGTTGGTTGGAAGCACGTATCAGAGGTGACAACACTGTTTGTGATGAGCTGTACTTGTTATCCAGGGGACCATCTTTGACTGTATTGATTTGGAAAGGATACGAGATAAATGAGAATACATTTTACACGATTGACCAAGATCAAAAGAGCACCAACCAAAACAGCGGTGTCCGCTTTGATGCAACAACCGAGAGGGGAAATGACACATATTATGGTTACATAGTGGACATATGGGAACTTGACTACGGACATGATTTTAAGGTCCCTTTGTTTAAGTGCAAATGGGTCAACGTGTCAGGAGGCGGGGTACAGGTAGACCCACAGTACGGAATGGCAACAGTGGATCTGAAAAATCTTGGGTACACTGACGAACCGTTCGTCCTAGCCAATGATGTGGCACAGGTTATCTATGTGAAGGACATGTCTACCAGACCGAGAAAGAGAAAAGATAAGGAAGCGAATACATCATACGATGAGCCAAAGCGCCACATAGTTCTTTCAGGAAAAAGGGACATCGTGGGAGTGGAGGACAAGACAGACATGTCTGAAGATTATGAAAAGTTTCATGAAATTCCTCCCTTTAAAGTCAAGGCTGACCCCAGCATCCTGATAAACGATGAAGATTATCCATGGTTACGGCGCAATAAGCAAATGACACAAGCGAAGAAAAAGTAAAGACTTTCTCCCGCAACTATTATGATGATACCATGCCAACTTTGTAACTGATGAGTATGATACCATTGTCCGTTTTGTACATGCACATGCTATGTGTGGGTCAATTTATGATACCATGCGAACTTTCAACTTTTTCAGAGTTCATTTGAAATGCTTTAATGTCTTATGGTTCGGCCCTCGTAATAATTAAAAATAGCAACAATAAGTATTTTGTTGTAAGTAGAAAAAAAATAAAATAAATAAAGCAAGAAAGAAAACAAAAAAACAAAAAAAGTGAAAAGTTTATAATTTTCCGAAAACTAAAAGCAAAAAGAAATAAAAAATAAAGCAAAAAACAAAAGAAAATAAATAATGCAGAAAAAAAAACAAAAAACAACAATAAGTATTTTGTTGTAAGTAGAAACAAAATAAAATAAATAAAGCAAGAAAGAAAAAAACAAAAAAAGTGGAAAGTTTATAATTTTCCTAAAACTAAAAGCAAAAAGAATTAAAAAATAAAGCAAAAAACAAAAGAAAATAAATAATGCAGAAAACAAAACAAAAAAACTGGAAAAAAAATAAAAATAGCAACAATAAGTAAAGAAAACAAAAAAACAAAAAAAATGCCCCCTACTGGGCACCCACGGCCTAAATACGACTTGAATCCCTACTTTGGGCCAGGATTCAGGCCCGCAGTAGGCCCAGAAGGCCCATCAGGCAATGCAGTAGCAAGTAGGCTCATAAGCCTGCAGTAGAGAGGAGTTCAAGAGGGGTGCGGCAGTGGGGCTTATAAACCACTGCGCGCCCCTCTCAACTAGCGAGGTGGGACTAAACTTTGGCCCCGATGCGGGCAGCACAGGGGCCTTTGGTCCCGGTTGGTGGCACCAACCGGGACTAAAGGGGGGGCATTGGTCCCGGTTGGTGCCACCAACCGGGACTAAAGGCCGCAGCTTCCCGCCCTTTGGGCTGCCGAAAAGAGGCCTTTGATCCCGGTTGGTGGCACCAACCGGGACTAAAGGTGGCATTAGTCCCGGTTGGTGCCACAAACCATGACCAATGCTCTTTGTATATAAGTAGCACTTCGCTGTTTTGCAGAGTTCATCGCCACCAGTTGCCCCCCGACGACACCGAGCACATCGACGCCGCCAGGCTGCCCCGACGCCGCCCGCCGCCCCCGCCGTCGCCGTTGCTGTCGCCCGCGCCCGTCGTCATCGCCGGCCTCCCCGAGCCCGCGCCGTCCTCCCCGAGCCCGCGCCGTCCTCCCCGAGCCCGCGCCCGCCGTCGTCGCCGCCAGGCTGCCCCGTTGCCGTCGCCCGCCCCCGCGCGCCGCGCCCCGAGCCCCTGCTCTGTCGCCGTCGCCCGCCCCCGCGCACCGCCACCGCTGTGAGCCGCCGCGCGCGCACCGGCTCTGTTTTTTTTTTTCATTTTTATTAGTTTAATTTTTTTGTTCAATGTATATATATATATGTGTATGTATGTGGCTATATATATATGCGGCTCTGTTTATTTTCATTTTTATTAGTTTAGTTTTTTTGTTCATATATATATATATATAATGTATATGTGTATGTATGTGGCTATGTGTATGTAATGTTCAAAAATTGTTCAGAGCATGTTTTTGTTCATATATGTATTTATTGTTCATATGTGTATTAATGTTTTCATATATGCAAAAGATAGATTTTTAGAAAAGTTAGGTTTTTTTTCTGTTCATAGATTTTTTTTGGTGATATTAATTATTGTAGAATATGCAAATGTTTGTATATTCATATTGAAGAAAGGAATAGAGGAGAAAGAAGAAATTCTATTTTTTCTTCTTTCTCCTCTATTCCTTTCTTCTTCTCCTCTTTGTTTTCTTTTTTTTCTTCTTCCTTCTTCCTTCTTTTTTTTTCTTCCTTTTCCTTAATTATTTTCCTTTCTCGAGGGAGAAGAAGAAAAAGAAGAGGAGAAGAAGAAAGAAAGGAATAGAGGAGAAAGAAGAAACTTCAACACGAGCTAGGGGGTGGTACCGATACCCCCTCCCCGATAACATTATTTTCCCATGTATATGTATGTCGCGTCGTTGTCGATATAACCCCTTCTAGATAACTTCGACATGAGGGGCGGTCGATATATATATACCCCCTCTCAACCGTGATAACTCATACAACTGCAGCACCCCCTCGGCCCTCTCGCTCGACCAAAACTCTCGAGGACACCCAAACCCTAGAGAGAAAACGATGTTGGTCTCCTACCCCCTCCCGCCGCGCCCCTACCCGACAAATTAACTCTCTCGAGGCCACCCAAGTTTATCAAGTTAAAAGAGCGTTATCGTCGAGGCCACCCCAAACCCTTGAAGCGTTGTGTCGAGGCCACTAACATGATTCCTTATTCTGATTAGCTAGCTAGTTCTACGTTTGCCACTAATATATATACCATGTTTGAATAATAATTGACATGTTGTAAATATTTGCAGAAACTATGGAGCACTCCCGAGACGAAGAAACAGAAGCGATGTTGGGAGACATAATCGCAAATGGATCAAGTGATGATGTTGCGTCATTTCTCGTCGACACCGTTGGTCAGCTAGATGAAGAAGATGGCTATGTTTATGATGGTGGCTTCGACCCATTAATGCTGGTACAAGAGGAGGACTATGTTCATGATGGCTCCGGTGACACAATGGAGGTACAAGACGAAGGAGACCGTGCTGACTGCTCCGGTGACCGAACCGAGTCCGGGCAGGTATATATATATTAGTTAAGCCCGTGCTGACTAGTTAATTGATGCATCCATTGTTTTGGTATATGTGCACATATTAATTACTGTCGTCTTTCTTCCTTATAATTTCTAGCCCTCCAGATCGAGCACAACTTTGGTAAGGAGACGAGGCCCGAAGAAAAAGTTGAGCTCGGATGAAAAGTTTGAGATCATAGAAATCGCGCCCGACGGCGAACCGATTGAACCCATCCGGACAAGGAAGGCATTTTCTGCTCAGTGCGGGGTTCTTGTTAGGGACAGGATCCCGATCAGCATCCAGCAATGGTATAAGCCTGCTAAGGATGAAGACGCTGAGGTGTCTCATGTCAATGATATGCAGAAAGAAGATCTTTGGACTGAGCTGAAGGCAAATTTCACCCTACCGCCATAGGAGGATCCGGAGAAGTCAGTTAAAGAGCAATTAATCAAGTCTTGTGCTCTTAAGAAGATGGCAGGCCTAATGAGGAGGTGGAGGAAAGAGCTGAACCAGTTTGTTAAGGAAAAAAATACACCCGAATTCATCGGCAAATATGAGAAGATCAAAGATCACTGGCCCGCATTTGTGGCCCACAAGACATCGGAAAAGAGTAAGAAGATGTCGGAGACAAACAAGAAAAATGCTGCAAAGAAGAAGCTTCACCATCGCACAGGGTCAGGTGGCTACCTCAAAGCCCAGCCTAAGTGGTCCAAGGCTGAGCACGATCTGCTTGAAAAAGTGATCGAACCAGAGACAATGCGCTGGCCAGACCGTTGCCGGACTTGGTTCTTCGGGGCTGGCGGAACCTTGGACCCTGTAACAGGGAAGTGCCAGTGGACGGACGAGCAACTGGAAATACCAGTCAAGAACCTTCGACACTATATCGATGCAGCGCAGCGAGGGACGTTCCTTCCAAACAGGGAGAAGGACGAGCTCACAATGGCCCTTGGGAATCCCGAGCACCCTGGACGGACACGAGGCACGCCAGGCTCCATTCCGTGGAAGGTTGGTTTTCCGGACGCAGGGGGTTACAAAACCCACGAGAGGAGGAAGAAACTGGAGCAGGACCAAATGCAGACGCTTCTTGGAAGGGTAATGGGGCTAGAGGATCGAGAAGAGGAACGAGAAGCAGCAGATCGCAACAAACGACCTGCCGAAGCTTCCCCCGAAGCTACCCCGCCATCTCAGTGGAGAAGCAGCGTGGCTTCCACCGAGCTGCTTCAACCGGAGCATGTCTTGACGGCTCCTGCCAGCTATCCCATGGATGGTATCACGGAGTCTCAAAATTGCCACATCATGGCGCGATGGATGAATTTGAAGGTCAAGGCAGCTGTTGGCCAAGTTTATCCTAGTGGACCCGGCACAACTTATCACTGCCAGCCGATTCCAAAAGGATATGCTAAAGTGATGGTGGATGAAATAACGGAGGGATTTGAGGACCTCATGCTTGACCACCCTATCGGTGAAGGGGAGACTAGGCTGGGTTCTGCTCTGAAGACTCCATGCCTATGGAAGAAGGAGCTCATCAACCTTCTGAACTGGACGCCTCCGCCTCCTCCTTCTGCTACGGCGAGTCAGGGCACTCCGCCTCCTCCACCGCCTCCTCCTCCGGTGAGTGACGATCAGGGCACGCATGGCGGCACTCCGCCTCCTTCTCCGGCGCATGGCTGCACTCCGCCTCCTTCTCCGCCTGCGCCGGCGCTCCCGAGCAGCCAGCATCATCCTCCTTCTCCGCCTCGCCAGCAAGGGCGGAAGAGACCCGCCGCCGCCCTGGCTGCTCCGGCGCGTCGTACTCCTTCTCCTCCGCCTCGTAAGCAAGCACGAAAGAAGACAGACGCCACAGCCGCTCCGTCTGCTCCAGCGTCTAGCAGCACAACCAGAGGCGGGAGGCAATACAAATACGGTCCATCATCTCTCAAGCCTCTAGAGAAGTTACCGTATGAGAGGTCCGAGGAGGAAAATGATACGATTGTGCAGGCCCACGTGATGGAGTTCTTTGAAGGGGTGAAAGAAAAGAGACATCCACCTCCGGAGGAGAAGGTAGATCCGGTGAAAGCAAAGCGCACTATCGATGCCCTGAGGAAACCACCAAAGTCTCCGCCGAGAACCAACTATGAGCGCATTACTGAACAGACATATCTCCAAGCCCAGCGGTCGGGAACTACTGTCAGTGCTAAAAGGTCAAAACAACGAGCAAAGGGGAAAAAAGTTGCCCAGCTCGGCGAACAAGCACAACAATCGTGCCCCCCGCTCAATGTGTCTAATGCTCCGGGGATGGTGGCCGGTTATGGCAATCTTGACGATTACCTGCCTGACGATGCACTTGCTGATTTCTTGAAGGTGGACGGACACAGATACGAGTACGGGAAGCCTCTCGTCAAAGATGAAAAATCTCTGACAACAATGATGCGAAGATTCCATAATTGGTACATGGAAACCTGCAGAGAATCTGATGGTAAGAATGCTTTGTATCTGCATATTAAAGAGGAGCACGATCTCGTTGCAAATGATCTGTTGACTGTTCCATTTGAGGAGTTCTTCGAGTTCTTCAATCAAAAGGCTCTCGATAAATTAATGGTCTTTTGCTACTGCCTGTAAGTACTATTTTTGTCATTAAGTCTCTATATATAGCTCGGCTCTTTCATTGCATGCATGTATTTATAGTTAATTATCCTCAATATATTATGCAGATTAAAGATCGTCAAGTGCAAAAAACAAGAAATTTATGATATTGGGTTCATTAACACAAATATCATAGATGTATTTCTGGTTGAAAAGCACGTCGAAGAGGCCGAGGACAACTTGCTACGATCGTTGATCAAAAATCAAAACAAAGATACCATACTCTTTCCTTACAACGGCCTGTGAGTGTTACTGTCGTGTGCATATTCGGTTTCCCTTATTACTCGAGCGAGGTTATAGTAATGTAATTGATGAGTTATGCATGCGTGCGCAGGTACCACTATATTCTTCTGGAGATTAAGCTTGAGCGTGGACTAGTAACCGTCTTAGACTCGAGACGGAAAGATCCAAAAACCTATGCGGACATGACTGAAATGCTCAGCAAGTAAATTCAATCGATCATAATTATCGCACCATATCGGTAACTTTTTGTTCATTTCCTGATATCTCAAGTAATAATAATTATTTTCTTTGTCTTGCAGGGTTTGGAAACAGTTCACCGCAGAAGCTCCGGGACTGCCGAAGGAGCTGCGATATACATACCCGAAAGTAAGTACTACTGGCTAGCTAGTTGCGCGCATCTCCCGTTGATTCTATATATAGCTATACTTTCATGAGTGCCATTTATAATGCTTCATTATCAGTTTGATTGACCTCTATTTCTCGTAAAGTGCTTGTCGCAGGAGGAAGGGAATGATTTCAGTGGATACTACGTGTGCGAGTTCATCCACACCGCGACTTTGAAAAACAAGCGGGGCTACTCTCAAAGACAATATGAAGTGCGTAAGCAATAATATTCACAAATTTATTTTATTACACCATCATTTCTGTTGAGTTTCATTCATATATATGTATTAATTAACCCCCTTCTTCAAATTAGACGTGGCAGATGCGGAATGAACTCCTAGAACCAGATCGCATGAAAGCAATTCAAGAGGAATTGGCAGGATTCTTTCTTGACCACGTCATCAGTAAAACCGGAGAATACCATGTGGAAATTGATTTCAAATGCTAGCTAGGGGTTTGTAATTAAGAGATCTTATACATATTGTACATGTATGTAGCCAGTAGCGTCGGATACATGATACGAAAACTTGTTGTTTGACCAACCTCTCGGAGAAGGAGAGGTCGATCAATCACACTTCTCTCGGTATATATGCATGACGAACTTCTGTACTGAATGGTTCTCTCGATCACTTATGTATATATAGTACGTAGCGTCCAAGCACGGACATAAGAGAGGACACTTCTCTCTATTAATTAACTAGCTAACACAATATATGAAACACATAATTAAATTAACCCCGCAAAACCCCCAACCTCCCCTCCTTTCAAAAAAAAACACAAAAACCCCAGCAACTGGAATGCTGACGCGTGAATGCATTTTGATCCCGGTTGGTGCCACCAACCGGGACCAAAGGCCCCCTGACTGGGGTGGGCGCACAGGGCCACGTGGAGGCACATTGGTCCCGGTTCTGGATTGAACCGGGACTAATGAGTGGAGGTATTAGTAACGACCCATTAGTCCCGGTTCATGAACCGGGACTAAAGGCCCTTACCAACCGGGACTAATGGGTGGTTTTCTACTAGTGCAGCCCGCCACTGCTGGCCTTTTTGCGCTCGCCACTGCTACATTCCTGCAGTAGTGGAACCGGATGCTTCCGGCGAGTGGCGTCGCAGCATGACAGGTCACAGATTCCCAACGACTACACAGCAACAGGTGATGCTTCGTAGCAGGGGCGCTGGCCGTGGCAGCGCCGACGAGCGCCTCGCGCATGACATTGTCAGGGCTAGCACTGGTTGCTTCCGGCGAGCAGCGTCGAAGCATGACAGGTCACAGATTTCTAATGACCGTCGCAGCAACCGGCAATGCTTCATAGCAGGGACGCCGCCCGTGGTAGCACCAGGAGCCCCTCACGCATGACGATGGCAGGGCTAGCAGCACTGGCGCTCCACCGACGGGTGGTCGTAGCACACCGTCGCAATATCAGCAGAACAATCAGGCTACCATCGTGCCGAGCATCTGGTCCGTTGTCGGGCTCGCAGTTGCTGGACCACCTCGCAGCACCGTCGCCCTCTCGTACTAATCAGTTAGGGTGTGTTTGGTTACAAGGGTGGCCACGGAAGGGTTGGGATTATCCAAAAAATATACGTGTTTGGTTATAAATTACTTGAATGGTTCAAGTCAAAAAAAAAGAATATGCCTCGAAGATGCTGAACTGTTTCACCCAACCAAATTGATCGAATCAAATGGCCATCCTTTGCATGCATGACCATGTGAGCATGACTGATGGTCCCATCCTAAATAATTAGCTCATCGCTGTCCTGTTGGAGGCTTGGAGCTGTGGGGCTGCCCCCAGCCGGTAGCAACACCCTTTATTTTCATGAGATTTCATTTGAGGGAGCTCATAGAGGCCATCCATGACGTACCAAATCCCATGGGATAGAGCAAAAGAGAGAGACGAGAGAATCGTGTGGCTGGAAAGGAGCCTGATGGCTCATTGAAATAGCCCTAAAGCTCCCCTCCCGACCTAACCTCTTCCTCGCGCGCCGCCACCGCGCGCCAGCGGGGAGGGCTGCCGGCGCGGTCGCTTCCGTACTCCCTCCTCCCGCCTCCTCCCCCACCGCCGCCAGAGGGCCTGGCCGGGCAAAGCTCGCCCGGATCGGCGGCGGCGGGGCCTTCTGGTTCCCCGCGTGTAGAGGAGCGGCGCGGGCCCTTCTCTTCGGTTGGGGCCGCGGCATGGGTGCCGGGCGCCGCGGCGCGACGTTGCCTGGCGTGCGGGCGGCGCTGGGTGGTGGCCGCGTGGCCGGTGGCGCGGCTGGTGGAGGGTTGCGCGGGGCTCAGCCATGGCGGCGGATCTGGCGCAATGGGGCTCCTGTGGCGAGGGCTGCGAGGGGCGCGACCCGGCGGCCCTGGGCGTCGGACGGCGGCTGCTGACAACGAGGGGGCCGACGCAACAGCGGCTTGGTGGCGGTGGTCGCGGAGCGTGCCGGCCAGATATGGCGAATTCCAGTGGGCGGCGCGGGTTGGGGCACTGGCCCGGCGTGGCTACTGCTCCGTCTGTGGGCGATGGCGGCGAGGCGGCTCAGCCCTCTGGTGGAGACTTCCATTCGTCGCCCCGGCACCACGGCGGCTTGGCGGGTTGCCCGTGGCGGCGGCTGGATTTCTGGCGTCAGTTCGTTTGTAGGCGACCTGGTTCGACCTTCGAGCCATCTTCGCGGGTTCCGGCTGCTATCTTCGTCAAAGGGCTGGCCTTCCCCCGCTGTAGTCCATCACTCGTCTCGCACCCGGCAGCAGGACCGAACTCGTCTCACGCCCGGCAGCAGGACTGACCTCGTCTCGCGCCCGGCAGCAAGACCGAGCTCGTCTCGCGCCCGGCAGCAAGACCGAGCTCCTCTAGCGTCCGGCAGTAGGACCGAGCTCGTCTCGCGCCCGGCAGCAGGACCATGCTCGTCTCACGCCCGATGCCGCAGAACGGGTCGATGAAGGCCAAGTTTGGCCGGCCTATTGGGTCTCGGCACTGGGGGCCGCCCATGTGCTTTGGTTGGGGTAGCGGCGAATCTCGGGTGAGGTGGTGACAAGGTCTTGGATGTCGGGGCGGCGACCCTGGTGGTGGTTCCGCGGTGCTCATGGGCAGAGCTCGTGGCTTGGTGCTACCCGGTTACCACGGCCGTGTGGGCGGCGTGGTAGCCGGGGTGTGGCATTCGGTGGCGGTGAGTGGTGGCCGGGGTGAAAACCTGCTGTATCTTCGGACGGACCGGCGGCGGCGAAACTCGTTCCCTTCTTGAAGGCGTCGTCGCGGCTCTCATTACCCGTCATGTTGCTCTAGGGGAATCTCTGATCGTCGGATCGAGCGGTGGCGGCGCTCCGGTGTCGTTCCCTTCCTGAAGGCGTCGCCTTGGATCCCACGGTTCGTCATATGCGGCTTCACTTCTTAGTGTAGTGCTTGGATTGGTGTTGCTGCGCTCAGCGCTTATGTATCCTGCCTTGGGTGTGTGTGCGTGTGTTATGAGAGTGTGCGCTTGTATCGGATGCTGTTGATCATTGCTTTATATATAAAGTAAGGTGAAAGTCTTTTTCAGTAAGGAGCCTGATAAGGGAGATCAAGGGGATAGAACTGTTGGAACGACCAGACCCCTGGTAAATTGGCAGTGCCCGCCGTGTGATTGAGCGCGATCGGACGGCGCATGAAGCGGTCGCTGGCTCAGCTGCGTGCATCCGGACGAAGCGAAGGAGTTTTCTAGTTTTCTCGTAACCGCCCGGGGTGGTGGGAGATTAGAAGTTGACTAACTAGGTGGGCCTGCAGCCATGCATCTGTAAAGCTGTCGGCTGAGCCTTGGATGGTCGTGACTCGTGAAAGAGTACTATCGGATATTAAGATTGTGCTATTGAAGAGGCCGGGTATACTTGGAATATTTTAAAATTCTTGATACTGGTATATTAAGGGGGCTGTGGAATAGTCGTGCCGTGCACCGGGCAGCAAACATCCGTTTTAATTTGTCCCACAAACATGGTTGCATGTCACACTGAATACATATTTTTAACATACAATTTGTCTAATTCACATCTAAATGTTATTTTAAGGATGTCACATCTAAGCTTCAACAAATATATAATGCAGCAACAAAAAATAAAAAACTAGGACAAAAAAATAGACCACAAACAGAGTGCACATCAGCTTAGATGTGACATATGTATCCTAGACAAACCCACTATAACATATTATATCAGATGAAGAGTTCGGTCAAACTGAATATCTGTAGTTCTATAAAAATACATAATTGTGAGAGTTACAAACCATGAACTGGCCAGTTCTATGTATCGCATCCCTTCTCATTAGCAACTCCGATCCTCTTCAAAAGCAAACGATCACAGGAGCCTAGCTAAGGTAGCTTCCCCATAGTATCTTCTATAGCCATGGCCGCCAAAGACCTTTCGTATGTCAAGACTACTACTCCCCTTGATCGAGAGATCCAGCAAAAGGAGGTAAGCTTCCACTTGTACATGTTCCAGACAGAGGAGACCCAGCGAATTGTGATCAAAAGAGAGGAGAACCAGCGTAATTCCCCCAGTGACTTTGAGGCCATGGCCGTGCAAGAGTGGCCCATACGGGATGGTCCTACCTTCGAAGCAAATATTGTTGCGCATGCCGTGGGCCTGCATTTCGTCGTCAGTCGGACTGAAGCAAAATGGTTCATCTGTTTCAACATAGTTTTCACCGACGAAAGGTTGATATGCTAATCTTCTTTTTCTTTTCCTTTAGCTTCCTGCATTTGGATGCCACGAGAGTAGATTCCTTGTTGTTTCAGTGGCTTTTTATGTGATGCTTTTGCTCTCACTTGAGCATTAATTCTGTAAAACTCCTCCTTAATTAGTGGATGAGGCAAAGCTTTTGTCTCCGTTTTTCTTTAAATCAACCTTTCGCTTATCTTTGTTTCTTTTTGAAATAACCTTTTCTCTTGTGTTACCACCACTTTCAGGCTCAGGCCATCCAACCTTAAGGTGCTCAGAACTTTGGTCGGAATGGATGGTGAATGGTCGATCATTGGTGGGACTGGAAAATTTGCCTTTGTGCAAGGTGTTGCTACTTACAAAGTAATCGAGGTTGCTGAAAAGTACAATGTCAAGGAGCTCCGTATCCGTGCTCTGTGCCTCACCTTCCTCCCGAAACAAGTAAGATTAATTTTCCTATGCCTTTTTTTAGCATGGCTAGCTTTTAATCGAGAGAAATTTTAGGAACAATACAATGCTTACTTTCATTGCTAAAAATGTTTATTGGACAGTTCACAACATTTACAGGAAGTTCAAAAGTACATTAGACGGTTAGGAACTTAGGTTTCAAACTATCTTACCTTTGTAGATGTGACTTGGAGTGTTCTTCGGGAACTCGTTAATTTTAGCATGGTAATGATTTGGGCATATAGAAATGTGAGTAGTTTCTTGCCCATCTTTTTTTTTTTGGTAAAACAAATGTTGTTCTTTTGCATATGAGTGCAGGTCCTTGTCACCAAGATTGGACCATGGGGTGGGAACGGAGGAAAAGAATTTGACATCATAGAGTCGGCACCTCAACATCTAGAAAGTGTGACAATTAGAAGTGGTGTTGCCATTGACTCAATTGCGTTCTCCTACATTAATCAAGCTGGAAAGAAGCAAACTCTTGGTCCATGGGGCGGCGATGGTGAACTTACTGACACGGTGAGTGAATGTGCAGCATTATGCTAGTTCTATCTACTTTAGCATAGAAGAATTAATCGATTATCTCTTTCGTTGTAGATCACTTTTGCCCCTTTAGAGATTGTGAAGGAAGTTTCAGGAACAACCGGTACTTTTGGTGGAGATACTATTGTGACATCAGTTACTTTTGTCACAAATGTGAGGACATATGGACCTTTTGGAAAACCAAACGGTACTGCTTTCAGTGTCCCTCTTACAGACACCAACGTCGTCGGCTTCTTCGTGCGTGCTGGAAGACCTGTTAATGCGATCGGAGTTTATGCGCGTCCTTCTGTTCAAAATTATTAGTGCCTACGTTGCTCAAGAATAACCAGAGCTCTTGAACGGGCTGGCATGTTATAGGTTGCAGAGCTCTTGGACGGGCTGGCATGTTATGGGTTGCACTGGTCTCATGTATTACTACTTGGTTTTCCTTTCAGGGTTTCATGCATTTGTTACACATGTTATATGTATGTCTACTAGCGGATTCGCGGTTAAGTTTCGGGTTAGGTCCGAAGCTGATAGGTTTAACTGGGCTCTGGTCGCGGTTTATGGTGCCGTGCAGCCCGAGCTTAAACCAAAGTTTTTGGCGGACCTTGTTTGAATTTGTGGTTCTGAGCAGCTCCCAATTTTAGTTGGGGGTAACTTCAATATCATTAGGAGAAGGAAGGAAAAGAATAATGATAATTTTGATGGCAGATGGTCGTTTATGTTTAACATCATTATTGAAAGCTTGGATCTAAGAGAGATAGAGCTTTCCGGTAGAAAATTTACTTGGGCTAATGCTTTGCCAAACCCGACGTTTGAAAAGCTGGATCGAGTCCCAGCGAGCGTCGAGTGGGAACAGAAATTCCCTTTGATAACGGTCCAGGCTCTCTTGCGCGGAATTTCTGATCACACGCCTTTATTTGTGGACACGGGTGAGGCAAACCACATGGAAAACAAAAATTCCTTTTCATTCGAGCTGGCATGGTTTGAACGCGAAGGCTTCTTGGATCTGATAGCCAGGGAATGGGCTAAGGATGCAGGAGGTAGGACTTCGGTTGAGCGCTGGAAGAACAAGATCAGGCATTTGAGAAGTTTCTTACGTGGGTGGGCTAAGCACCTTAGTGGGATTTATAAGGTCAAAAAGGAAAGGCTCCTTACACTTATTCAGTCCCTAGATTTAAATGTCGAGTCCATAATTTTACAAGCCACAGAGCTTCATGCTAAACTGGAAGCGGGGATGAGGTTGAAAGAGCTTCTCCATGAAGAGAAATTAAAGTGGGCGTTGCGGGCTAAGGTTCGCAAAGTTGTCCAGGGGATGCGAACACTCAATTCTTTCACTTGATCACTAATGGCAAGCACAAAAAGAAGAGAATCTTTCAGATTGAACAAGACGAAGGAACCATTCTAGGATAGGATAACCTAAAATTATACATAATCGAATACTATAATCAGTTGTTTGGGCCTCCGGAGGACAGTGAGTCCAGAATTGAGGATGTGCCTCAACTCACTGCTGATGACAATGGTATTTCGGTTGCCCCGTTCTCGGAGAAAGAGTTGTTTGAATCTATTGCGCAGATGAAAAACAATAAGTCTCAAGGGCCGGATGGATTTCCGGCGGAGTTCTATAAAAAGTGTTGGCATATTATTAAGGGGAATTTGTTACCAATGTTCCATGATCTATTCTTTGGACAGCTTCAGTTATTTCACTTTAATTTTGGAACAATAACACTGCTTCCTAAGAAAACGGAGGCTATGAGAATTGAGCAGTTCAGGCCGATCTGCCTCCTCAATGTTAGTTTTAAAATTTTCACCAAGGTTGAGACCAATTGGCTCACACAGATTGCGCATTCTGTGGTGCAGCATTCCCAAACTGCTTTCATGACGGACAGAAACATCCTAGAAGGGGTGGTGGTCCTGCATGAAACGCTCCACGAAATTCACAAACAAAAATTAAATGGAGTTTTTTTAAGGTGGATTTCGAGAAAGCGTACAACAAAGTCAAATGGCCATTCCTTCAATAGGCCATGCATATGAAAGGTTTTGGTGAAGCCTGGCGACGCCAGGTAGAATCGTTCACGCAAAAAGGGAGTGTTGAAATTAAAGTGAATGACGACATAGGTCATTATTTCCAGACACATAAGGGCCTGAGGCAAGGGCATCCGATGTCTCCTATCCTGTTCAATATTGTAGTCGATATGTTGGCAATTCTGATAGGAAGGGCTAAGCCGCTAAGGAGGCTGGTCAGGTGGGTGGCGTGGTACCTCATCTAGGACGGAGGTGTGCCTATCCTACAGTACGTCGATGATACAATCATCTTTATGGAGCATGATGTTGGAAATATGCCCTAGAGGCAATAATAAAAGTGTTATTATTATATTTCTTTGTTCATGATAATAGTCTTTTATTCATGCTATAACTGTATTATCCAGAAATCGTAATACACGTGTGAATACATAGACCACAATATGTCCCTAGTGAGCCTCTAGTTGACTAGCTCGTTGTGATCAACAGATAGTCATGGTTTCCTGGCTATGGACATTGGATGCCGTTGATAACGGGATCACATCATTAGGAGAATGATGTGATGGACAAGACCCAATCCTAAGCCTAGCACAAAGATCGTGTAGTTCGTATGCTAAAGCTTTTCTAATGTCAAGTATCTTTTCCTTAGACCATGAGATTGTGCAACTCCCGGATACCGTAGGAGTGCTTTGGGTGTACCAAACGTCACAACGTAACTGGGTGGCTATAAAGGTGCATTATAGGTATCTCCGAAAGTGTCTGTTGGGTTGGCACGAATCGAGACTGGGATTTGTCACTCCGTGTAAACGGAGAGGTATCTCTGGGCCCACTCGGTAGGACATCATCATAATGTGCACAATGTGACCAAGGGGTTGATCACGGGATGATGTGTTACGGAACGAGTAAAGAGACTTGCCGGTAACGAGATTGAACAAGGTGTCGGTATACCGACGATCGAATCTCGGGCAAGTAAAATACCGCTAGACAAAGGGAATTGAATACGGGATCGATTGAGTCCTTGACATCGTGGTTCATCCGATGAGATCATCGTGGAACATGTGGGAGCCAACATGGGTATCCAGATCCCGCTGTTGGTTATTGACCGGAGAACGTCTCGGTCATGTCTGCATGATTCCCGAACCCGTAGGGTCTACACACTTAAGGTTCGATGACGCTAGGGTTATAAAGGAAGTTTGTATGTGGTTACCGAATGTTGTTCGGAGTCCCGGATGAGATCCCGGACGTCACGAGGAGTTCCGGAATGGTCCGAAGGTAAAGATTTATATATGGAAAGTTGTTGTTCGGGTTCCGGAAAAAGTTCAGGTTTTTTCGGTATTGTACCGGGAAGCTTCCAGAAGGTTCCGGGGGATTCCGGAAGGGTCCGGAGGTCCGGAAACTGTTCCACCACGTCCAATACAGCAGCATGGGCTGTAAGGGGGCACCCTAGCCTTAATGGGCCAGGGGCACCAGCCGCCCCAGGGCCCATGCGCATGGGGGGGGGGACCCTAAGGGGGAGGGCCTCCACTTGACATGGGAGGCACTCCTCCCCCCCTTGGCCGCACCCCTTCCTTGGAGGAAGGGGCAAGGCTGCGCCTCCCCCCTCTCCCTTGCCCCTATATATTGTGTAGGGGAGGGAGGGCAGCCATACCTGAAGCCCTGGCGCCTCCCTCCCTCCCGTGACACCTCCTCCTCTCCCGCAGGTGCTTGGCGAAGCCCTGCAGGATTGCCACGCTCCTCCACCACCACCACGCTGTCGTGCTGCTGTTGGATGGAGTCTTCCTCAACCTCTCCCTCTCTCCTTGCTGGATCAAGGCGTGGGAGACGTCACCGGGCTGTACGTGTGTTGAACGCGGAGGTGCCGTCCGTTCGGCACTAGGATCTCCGGTGATTTGGATCACGACGAGTACGACTCCTTCAACCCCGTTCTCTTGAACGCTTCCGCTTAGCGATCTACAAGGGTATGTAGATGCACTCTCCTTCCCCTCGTTGCTGGTTTCTCCATAGATAGATCTTGGTGACACGTAGGAAAATTTTGAATTTCTGCTACGTTCCCCAACAATGGCATCATGAGCTAGGTCTGTTGTGTAGATTCTTTGCACGAGTAGAACACAAAGTAGTTGTGGGCGTTGATGTTGTTCAATATGCTTACCGTTACTAGTCCAATCTTGTTTCGACGGTATTGTGGGATGAAGCGGCCCGGACCGACCTTACACGTACTCTTACGTGAGACAGGTTCCACCGACTGACATGCACTTGGTGCATAAGGTGGCTAGCGGGTGCCAGTCTCTCCCACTTTAGTCGGAACGGATTCGATGAAAAGGGTCCTTATGAAGGGTAAATAGCAATTGACATATCACATTGTGGTTTTGCGTAGGTAAGAAACGTTCTTGCTAGAAACCCATAGCAGCCACGTAAAACATGCAAACAACAATTAGAGGATGTCTAACTTGTTTTTGCAGGGTATGCTATGTGATGTGATATGGCCAAGAAGAATGTGATGAATGATATGTGATGTATGAGATTGATCATGTTCTTGTAATAGGAATCACGACTTGCATGTTGATGAGTATGACAACCGGCAGGAGCCATAGGAGTTGTCTTTATTTATTGTATGACCTGCGTGTCATTGAACAACGCCATGTAATTACTTTACTTTATTGCTAACCGGTAGCCATAGTAGTAGAAGTAATAGTTGGCGAGACAACTTCATGAAGACACGATGATGGAGATCATGATGATGGAGATCATAGGTGTCATGCCGGTGACGATGATGATCATGGAGCCCCGAAGATGGAGATCAAAAGGAGCAAAATGATATTGGCCATATCATGTCACTATTTGATTGCATGTGATGTTTATCATGTTTATGCATCTTATTTACTTAGAACGACGGTAGTAAATAAGATGATCCCTTACAACAATTTCAAGAAGTGTTCTCCCCTAACTGTGCACCGTTGCTAAAGTTCGTCGTTTCGAAGCACCACGTGATGATCGGGTGTGATAGATCCTTACGTTCACATACAACGGGTGTAAGACAGTTTTACACATGCAAAACACTTAGGGTTAACTTGACGAGCCTAGCATGTACAGACATGGCCTCGGAACACAGAGACCGAAAGGTCGAGCATGAGTTGTATAGTAGATACGATCAACATGAAGATGTTCACCGATGATGACTAGTCCGTCTCACGTGATGATCGGACACGGCCTAGTTGACTCGGATCATGTAATCACTTAGATGACTAGAGGGATGTCTATCTGAGTGGGAGTTCATAAGATGAACTTAATTATCCTGAACATAGTCAAAAGATCTTTTGCAAATCATGTCATAGCTCGCGCTTTAGTTCTACTGTTTTATATATGTTCCTAGAGAAAATATAGTTGAAAGTTGAAAGTAGCGATTATGCGGACAGTAGAAAGCTTATGTCCTTAATGCACCGCTCAGTGTGCTGAACCCCAAACGTCATTTGTGGATGTTGCGAACATCGGACATGCACGTTTAGATAACTACGTGATAGTTCAGTTAAATGGTTTAGAGTAGAGGCACCAAAGACGTTTTCGAAACGTTGCGAAACATATGAGATGTTTCGAGGGCTGAAATTGGGATTTCAGGCTCGTGCCCACGTCAAGAGGTATAAGACCTCCGACGATTTTCTTAGCCTACAAACTAAGGGAGAAAAGCTCAATCGTTGAGCTTGTGCTCAGATTGTCTGAGTGCAACAATCACTTGAATCGAGTGGGAGTTGATCTTCCAGATGAGATAGTGATGTTTCTCCAAAGTCATTGCCACCAAGCTGCTAGAGCTTCGTGATGAACTATAACATATCAGGGATAGAAATGATGATCCTTGAGGTATTTGCGTTGTTTGACACCGCGAAAGTAGAAATCAAGAAGGAGCATCAATTGTTGATGGTTGGTGAAACCACTAGTTTCAAGAAGGGCAAGGGCAAGAAGGGATACTTCATGAAACGGCAAATCAGCTGCTGCTCTAGTGAAGAAACCCAAGGTTGAACCCAAACCCGAGACTAAGTGCTTCTGTAATAAGGGGAACAACCACTGGAGCAGAATTACCCTAGATACTTGGTAGATGAGAAGGCTGGCAAAGTCGATAGAAGTATATTGGATATACATTATGTTAATGTGTACTTTACTAGTACTCCTAGTAGCACCAGGGTATTAAGATACCGGTTCAGTTGCTAAGTGTTAGTAACTCGAAATAAAAGAGCTACGGAATAAACGGAGACTAGCTAAAGGTGAGCTGACGATATATGTTGGAAGTGTTTCCAAGTTTGATGTGATCAAACATCGCACGCTCCCTCTACCATCAAGATTAGTATTAAACCTGAATGGTTTATTGAATCTCGATCGTAGCGATACACATTTTTATGCCAAAAGATATAAGATAGTAATGATAGTACCACTTACTTGTGGCACTGCCATGTAAGTCATATTGGTATAAAACGCATGAAGAAGCTCCATGTTGATGGATCTTTGGACTCACTCGTTTTTGAAAAGTTTGAGACATGCGAACCATGTCTATTGGTGTATACGCATGAAGAAACTCCATGCGGATGGATCGTTTGGACTCACTTGATTTTGGATTACTTGAGATATGCAAATCATACCACATGGGCAAGATGACTAAAAAGCCTCATTTTTCAGTAAAATGGAACAAGATAGCAACTTGTTGGAAGCAACACATTTTGATGTGTGCAGTCCAATGAGTGCTGAGGCATGCAGTGAATATTGTTATGTTCTTACTTCACAGATGATTTGAGTAGATACTGAGTATATTTACTTGATGAAACACAAGTCTGAATTATTGAATGGTTCAAGTAATTTCAGAGTGAAGTTGAAGATCATCGTGACAAGAGGATAAAATATCTATGATATGATCATAGAGATGAGTATCCGAGTTACAAGCTTTGGCACGCAATTAAGACATTGTGGAAATTGTTTCACAATTAATACCGCCTGGAACACCATAGTGTGATGGTGTGTCCGAACATCATAGTTGCACCCTATTGGATATGGTGCGTACCATGATGTCTCTTATCGAATTACCACTATCGTTCATGGGTTAGGCATTAGAGACAACCGCACTCACTTTAATAGGGTACCACGTAATTCCGTTGAGACGACACCGTTTGGAGAAACCTAAGTTGTCGTTTCTTAAAAGTTTGGGGCTGCGACGCTTATGTGAAAAAGTTTCAGGTTGATAAGCTCGAACCCAAAGCGGATAAAATGCATCTTCATAGGACACCCAAAAATAGTTGGGTATACCTCCTAATTCAGATCCGAAAGCAATAGGATTGTTTGTTGAATCGGGTCCTTTCTCGAGAAAAGTTTGTCTCGAAAAGTTGAGTGGGAGGATGGTGGAGACTTGATGAGGTTATTGAACCATCACTTCAACCAGTGTGTATTAGGGAACAGGAAGTTGTTCCTGTGGGACCTACACCAATTGAAGTGGAAGCTTATGATAGTGATCATGAAGTTTCGGATCAAGTCACTACCGTACCTCGTAGGGTGAAAAGGATACGTACTACTTCAGAGTGATACAGTAATCCTGTCTTGAAGGTCATGTTGCTAGACAACAATGAACCTACGAGCTATGGAGAAGCGATGGTGGGCCCAAATTCCGACAAATGGTTAGAAGCCATGAAATCCGAGATAGGATCCATGTATCAGAACAAAGCATGGACTTTGGTGGACTTGCCCGATGATCGGCAAGCCATTGAGATAAATGGATCTTTAAGAAGAGCACGGACGTGGATGGTAATGTCACCATCTATGAAGCTCGACTTGTGGAGAAGAGTTTTTCACATGTTCAAGGAGTTGACTACGATGAGATTTTCTCATCCGTAGCGATGCTTAAGTCCGTCGGATTCATGTTAGCATTAGCTGCATTTATGAAATCTGGCAGATGGATGTCAAAACGAGTTCCCTTACCAGTTTTCGTAAGGAAAGGTTGTATGTGATACAATCAGAAAAGTTTTGTCGATCCTAAGGATGCTAAAAGGTATGCTAGCTCTAGCGATCCTTCCATGGACTGGAGTAAGCATCTCGGAGTTGGAATGTGCACTTTGATAAGATGATCAAAGATTTTGGGTTTATACAAAGTTTATGAGAAACTTGTATTTCCAAAGAAGTGAGTGGGAGCACTATAGAATTTCTGATGAGTATATGTTGTTGACATATTGTTGTTCAGAAATGATTTCTGGAAAGCATATAGGGTTATTTGAAAAGTGTTTTTCAATAGAAAACCTGGATTAAGCTACTTGAACATTGAGCATCGAGATCTATACGGATAGATCAAAATGCTTAATAATACTTTCAAATGAGCACGTACCTTGACATCATCTTGAAAGTGTTCAAGATGGATCAGTCAAAGAAGGAGTTCTTGCCTGAGTTGTAAGGTACGAAATTAAGAGTTAAAGCTCGACCACGGCAGAAAAGAGAGAAAGGACGAAGGTTGTCCCCTATGCTTTAGACGTAGGCTCTACATTATGCTATGCTAAGTACCGCACCTGATGTGTGCCTTGCCACATGTCTGGCAAGAGGGTACAAAGGTGATCAAGGAGTGGATCACCAGATAGCGGTCAAAATTATCCTTAGAGGAATAAGGATTTGTTTCTTGATTATGGAGGTGATAAAGAGTTTGACGTAAATGGTTACGTCGATGCAAGCTTTAACACCTATCCGAGTGACTCTGAGTAGCAAATCGGATACGTATAGTGGAGCAACCATTTGGAATAGCTCCAAGTGGAGCGTGGAAGCATCATTTACAATATGACCTAGATATTTGCGAATTACATACAGATCTAAATGTTACAGATCTGTTGACTAAAACCTCTCGGACGAGATCCCGGATGAGATCCCGGACGTCACGAGGAGTTCCGGAATGGTCCGAAGGTAAAGATTTATATATGGAAAGTTGTTGTTCGGGTTCCGGAAAAAGTTCGGGTTTTTTCGGTATTGTACCGGGAAGCTTCCAGAAGGTTCCGGAGGATTCCGGAAGGGTCCAGAGGTCCGGAAACTGTTCCACCACGTCCAATACAGCAGCATGGGCTGTAAGGGGGCGCCCTAGCCTTAATGGGCCAGGGGCACCAGCCCCCCCAGGGCCCATGCGCATGGGGGGGGGGAACCCTAAGGGGGAGGGCCTCCACTTGACATGGGAGGCACTCCTCCCCCCCTTGGCCGCACCCCTTCCTTGGAGGAAGGGGCAAGGCTGCGCCTCCCCCCTCTCCCTTGCCCCTATATATAGTGGAGGGGAGGGAGGGCAGCCATACCTGAAGCCCTGGCACCTCCCTCCCTCCCGTGACACCTCCTCCTCTCCCGCAGGTGCTTGGCGAAGCCCTGCAGGATTGCCACGCTCCTCCACCACCACCACACCGTCGTGCTGCTGTTGGATGGAGTCTTCCTCAACCTCTCCCTCTCTCCTTGCTGGATCAAGGCGTGGGAGACGTCACTGGGCTGTACATGTGTTGAACGCGGAGGTGCCGTCCGTTCGGCACTAGGATCTCCGGTGATTTGGATCACGACGAGTACGACTCCTTCAACCCCGTTCTCTTGAACGCTTCCGCTTAGCGATCTACAAGGGTATGTAGATGCACTCTCCTTCCCCTCGTTGCTGGTTTCTCCATAGATAGATCTTGGTGACACGTAGGAAAATTTTGAATTTCTGCTACGTTCCCCAACACATGACTTGGCAAAAGCGAGAAATATGAAGCTGGTGTTATGCTTATTTGAACAATTGACCGGGTTAAAGATTAACTTTCACAAAAGCGAATTGTTTTGCTTTGGTAGAGCCAATGAAGAACAAGAGGCGTATAGGCAATTGTTTGGGTGCGAATTGGGGACTTTACCTTTTACGTACTTAGCTATACCAATCCACCATCGTAAGCTGACAAACAAAGAATGGAAGTGTATCGAGGACCGCTTTGAAAAAAAACTGAGTTGCTGGAAGGGCAAGCTCATGGCATACAGAGGCCAATTAATTCTGATAAACTCGGTTCTCACGAGTATGCCTATATTTATTTTTTCGTTCTTCGAAGTCCCAGTTGGAGTTAGGAAAATACTGGACTTCTATCGATCACGATTCTTCTAGCAGAGCGATGAACTAAAAAGAAAATACAGACTTGCCAAATGGGACATCATCTGTCGGCTGAAATACCAAGGGGGTCTTGGCATTGAGAATCTTGAGGTCAAGAATAGGTGTCTTCTCAGCAAGTGGCCGTGGAAGTTATCGATAGAGACTGATGCCACTTGGGCGCAGATCCTTCGTAGCAAGTATCTTCACTCCAAAGCTTTGTCCGAGGTGACAGCCAGGCCGACTAACTCACCTTTTTGGAAAGGTCTTATGAAAGTCAAATTAACATTGTTTAATAGGACAAAGTTTATTATTGGCAACGGTGCTAGTACGCAATTATGGGAGGATACTTGGCTTGGAGAGACCCCCCTTGCCATTCAATACCCGTCTGTGTATTGTATTGTTCAACGATGTGATGCATTTGTTGCAACGGTACTTCAATCCACCCCCCTTAATATTCAGTTCAGAAGGACGCTAGTTGGCAATCGTTGGGAAGAATGGCTTCATCTAGTAAGTAGACTGATGGAGGTTCAGCTATCTCAACGGCCCGATAAATTACGCTAGAAGCTTACTAGGTCTGGAGACTTTAGAGTTCAATCCATGTATCTTGATGTTATCAATTCAAACTCGATTCCTAGTTCCAAACATGTTTGGGCTGTCAAAGTTCTTTTGAAAATCAAAGTGTTTATGTGGTTTGTTCATAAACAAGTAATATTAACCAAGGACAATTTGGCAAAGCGTAATTTGACAGGACCTACTAGGTGTAGTTTTTGTGATCGGGATGAAACTATCAAACACCTTTTTCTTGATTGCCCGTTAGCCAAAGTTCTATGGTGGACGATCCATATTGCATTTAATATTACTCCACCGAGTTCTGTCAACATGTTATTTGGAACGTGGCTTAACGGGATAGAGCCCGAAATAGCGAGACACATTCGCGTAGGAGTTTGTGCTTTATTGTGGGCAGTCTGGAACTGCAGAAATAATTTGGTTTTTAATAGAACAACAAATATTCTTTTTTTGAAGGTTATTTTCCGAGCCACTGCGTTGATCCGTATGTGGTCGCTACTCACTTCGACGGAGGCCAGAGAGCGTTTGGTTACTGGATCTATCCGCTGGAAGATGGTAGCACGGGATATCTTCAACCGGTTTGGATGGCGGTCATGTAATAGGATAGACAATTAGTTTACCTATCTCTCTTTTGCCAGCCGGTTGTGGATTTTTGTGGCTAGTTTATTTTTGGCCCTTTGGCTCTTTGTGAGCTCTCCTTTATTTTCATTTGAGACTTTAAGACCTTGTTGAACATATTTGTTTATTTAATAAGATGGCCGTATGCATCGCTCTGATGCAGAGGCCGGGGAGTCCCCCCTTTTCGAAAAAAACGGATCAGGCAGTTTCACGCGTGTGGCCATGTTGAAGATTCTAGATTTAAATTAATGTTGACTTTAAGAGCAAATGTCGTTTATCTTCGGTTTATTTGGATATCTACTACTCAGTTCAACTTGATTTTAACTATATAACAATAAGAGTGGTCCAAAAATATTCGGCAAAAATATTAAAAATCCCTTACAAGTGAAGACCATAATGATTGTCCAACTAAAAATGATACCAAAACAAGTTACATAGATATGTGAACATAAAATAAGTTAATGAATAACTTTTTTATAAAATGACATCAACAAAATATGGATTAGCTTTACAAAGAAAAGATGACCTTTCCATCCCTATCGCAGATTCACACAGGACATGATGAAATAGTACTGGATATCAACTTGTGTCACATAAAAAACACAACACTCCTGTAGAACCAAACTCATAAAAATGGAGCAATAGCTTCATTCCTCTGATAAACCTATAAAACATACTAATACTAATAAATAGGCATAATCAAATTAGTCTGTCTAGAAACTCGTACTTCACCTCCGTTTTCCATATCAACAACCGTCACAGTAAAGAACATACGCACATAATAATCTTACATGATACTATGCCAAATTTTGACTTTCATACCTCACAAGATGGCAATATCAATAGAACTTGGATTCATGGTTAGGGCGTTCAAAGCAATGGGGTGCAGAATCATGGGAAGAATAAAACACAACTTATGGTCGGTAGAACATTTTTTGGTGTATCCATTTTATCATGCTATATATCACATCTTTTTTGAATTTATAATCCAGAATGCATCTCCTAATCTCCTGTTTCTGACTAAATCGTCATCACCAATCATAATGTACTTGTTTCTGAAGTACAAATAGGATAGTAACAAATTGGTGTCAATTACATATATGAGGCCACCTTTCAGTCGCAAGGTTTTGAGTGACGAATATAGCCACATAGTTCTTTGCCTATCCTGGTGTTAGGATAGTTGTTTTGGTTCGCCATAGCGGTTGACCCTCGGGCTCTGTCGAGACGGCCCTTATTGACTTAGGGCGTCTCGCCTTCCGGCGCACCTTCGGTCCCCCTGAGGTGGCTGCTTGGGACTCCCTCCTCCAGGACATCGCTCTTCTTCCGATGGACGTCGAGGACGCCCCTGGCTCCATCTCTTGGAGTCTAGAGTCCTCTGGCCGCTTCACCACTAAATCCTTATACGCGGCCATCGCTCCCTCGACGGCTCCTGAGTCCTTTAGTCTGATCTGGGACATTCACCTTCCTCTGAAGATCCAGATTTTCCTATGGCAGTGGATCCGGGGATGCCTCCCCTCTGGGGTTGAGGTCCTCAAGCGTAATGGACCAGGAGATGGGATTTGTCCCCTATGCGGCACGGTTGAGGATGCTAACCACATCTTCTTCTCTTGCTCCACAGCCCAATTCCTATGGTCCTGTTTCCGCGAGACGGTTGGTGGATAGTGGTGTAATACCAACTTCCCTGACCTACATGCTGAGATCCATGCCTCCCCCTCGCTACCACCACATTCGATGGTTGTGCGTCGGGACTCTCGCCTGGACGCTTTGGACCATCCGCAACAAGCTTGTTATTCAGAAAGTGCCTCTTCGACGTGCGACTGATGTTGTCTTCAAAATGTGTGGTTTCTTGCAGCTCTGGCAGCCGCTTAGCCGCCCCTAGGACTGGGACACCATCAACATGGGGGAGAAATCCCTAAATGGGCCGGCCCGAAAAGCAGCGGACGCTCTAGGGGGTACACACCAACTCTCTTTTTGGCGACCTACGTTCCAAATAGGAGTGGCCGTATGAACATCCCAACTCCCATCGCTTTGGAGTTGCCCTAACCAAACCTGGTCATATGGGGTGTGTCTTGTGGGTCAGGCACGTGCCGGGGACGACACACGAATAAAAGGGTTGGGCTGGCCTTCGGCCGATCATGGAACATGTCTGAATCCTTGAAGCCAGGCCTTCTGACTGGTCACAACAAGACCCTTTTTTATTTACTTTAAAAATGAATTTTTATTTTTATGTATTTTTTCTTATTTATTTTCTCTTAAAATTCAAAATTTTACACCAAAACAGCCCAGAAGGTCGAAACGCAAGACCGGCCCACAGCCTTGCCAGGCCGAGCGGCCTGCTACGTCTTGAGCTTGCGTTGGTTTTCCTTGAAGAGAAAAGGGTGATGCAGCAATAGTAGCATAAGTATTTCCCTCAATTTTTGAGAACCAAGGTATCAATCCAGTAGGAGGCTCCTCAAAAGTCCCACGCACCTACACAAACAAACAAAGATCTCGCAACCAAAGCAATAAAGGGGTTGTCAATCCCTTCACGACCACTTGCGAAAGTGAGATCTGATAGAGATAGTATGATAAGATAAATATATTTTTGGTATCTTATAATATAGTTGCAAAAAGTAAATATGCAAATAAAAGTAGATTGAAAGCTTATATGATAAAAAGATAGACTCGGGGGCCATATGTTTCACTAGTGGCTTCTCTCAAGATAGCATAAGTATTACGGTGGGTGAACAAATTACTGTCGAGCAATTGATAGAAAAGTGAATAATTATGAGATTATCTAGGCATGATCATGTATATAGGCATCACATCCGTGACAAGTAGACCGACTCCTGCCTTCATCTACTACTAATACTCCACACATCGACCGACTCCTGCCTGCATCTAGAGTATTAAGTTCACAAGAACAGAGTAACGCATTAAGAAAGATGACATGATGTAGAGGGATAAACTCAAGCAATATGATATAAACCCCATCTTTTTATCCTCGATGGCAACAATACAATACGTGCCTTGCTGCCCCTGCTGTCACTGGGAAAGGACACCGCAAGATTGAACCCAAAGCTAAGCATTTCTCCCATGGCAAGAAAGATCAATCTAGTAGGCCAAACCAAACTGATAATTCGAAGAGACTTGCAAAGGTAACTCAATCATACATAAAAGAACTCAAAGGAGATTCAAATATTTCTCATAGATAAACTTGATCATAAACCCACAATTCATCAAATCTCGACAAACACACTGCAAAAAGAGTTTACATCGAATAGATCTCCACAAGAGAGGCGGAGAACATTGTATTGAGATCCAAAAAGAGAGAAGAAGCCATCTAGCTAATAACTATGGACCTGAAGGTTTGTGGTAAACTACTCACAACTCATCGGAGGGGCTATGGTGTTGATGTAGAAGCCCTCCGTGGTCGATTCCCCCTCCGGCAAAGTGTCGGCGAAGGCTCCAAGATGGAATCTCGCGGATACAGAAGGTTACGGTGGTGAAAATTGTGTTTCGTTGGCTCCCTGGATGTTTTCGGGGTACGTAGGTATATATAGGAGGAAGAAGTACGTCGGTGGCCGCTCGAGGGGCCCAGGAGATAGGGGGCGTGCCCAGGGGGGTGGGCGCGCCCTGCTATCTCCTGGCCGCCTCGTTCGCTTCTTGACTTGCACTCCAAGTTCTCCGGATCACATTCGTTCCAAAAATCATGCTCCCAAAGGTTTCATTCTGTTTGGACTCCGTTTGATATTCCTTTTCTTCGAAATACTAAAATAGGCAAAAAAATAGCAATACGGGCTGGGCCTCCGGTTAGTAGGTTGGTCCCAAAAATGATATAAATGTGTAAAATAAAGCCGATAAACATCCAAAAGGGGTAATATAATAGCATGGAACAATCAAAAAATATAGATACGTTGGAGATGTATGAAGCATCCCCAAGCTTAATTCCTACTCGTCCTCGAGTAGGTAAATGATAAAAACAGAACTTTTGATGTGTAATGCTACCTAGCATAATTCTCAATGTAATTTTCTTTATTGTGGCATGAATGTTCAGATCCAAATGATTCAAGATAAAAGCTTATAAAACATAAAAATAATAATACTTCGAAGCATACTAACAAATAATCATGTCCTATCAAAATAACAAAGCCAAAGAAAGCTTATCCCTACAAAATCATATAGTTAGGCCATGCTTCATTTTCATTACACAAAATACTCCCATCATGCACAACCCCGGTTTCAGCCAAGCAATTGGTTCATACTTTTTAACGCGCTTTAGCTTTTTCAACTCTTATGCAATACATGAGCGCAATCCTTGGACATAGCACTATGATGGTAAAAGGTGGTGGTTGTGAGGACAAAAAGGGAGAAGATAGTCGCACATCAACTAGGCGTATCAACGTGCTATGGAGATGCCCATCAATAGATATCAATGTGAGTGAGTAGGGATTGCCATGCAACGGATGCACTAGAGCTATAAATATATGAAAGCTCAACAAAAGAAACTAAGTGGGTGTGCATCCAACTTGCTTGCTCACGAAGACCTAGGGCACTTTGAGGAAGCCCATCATTGGAATATACAAGCCAAGTTCTATAATAAAAAATTCCCACTTAGTACATATATGAAAGTGACAACATAGGAGACTCTCTATCATGAAGATCATGGTGCTATTTTGAAGCACAAGTGTGGAAAAAGAGATAGTAGCATTGTCCCTTCTCTCTTTTTCTCTCATTTTTTCTTTTTTTTCTTTTTCTTTTTTTCTTTGGCCTTTTTTTTGCCTTTCTCTTTTTTTCGCTCTTTTTTTTCTTTTTAAAGTCCGAAGTCTCATCCCGACTTGTGGGGGAATCATAGTCTTCATCATCCTTTCCTCACTGAGACAATGCTCTAATAATGAAGATCATCACACTTTTATTGATTTACAACTCAAGAATTACAACTCAAAGCTAGAACAAGATATGACTCTATATGAATGCCTCCGGCGGTGTACCGGGATATGCAATGAAACAAGAGCGACATGTATGAAAATTATGAAGGTTTCTTTGCCACAAATACGATGTGAACGACATGATCATGCAAATAGCAATATGACAATGATGAAGTGTGTCATAATAAATGGAACGGTGGAAAGTTGCATGGCAATATATCTCGGAATGGCTATGGAAATGCTGTAATAGGTAGGTATGGTGGCTGTTTTGAGGAAGGTAAATAATGGGTGCATGATACCGGCGAAAGTTGCGTGATATAATAGAGGCTAGCAAAGTGGAAGGATGAGCGTGCGTATATCCATGGACTTACATTAGTCATAAAGAACTCATATACTTTTTGCAAAAGTCTACTTGCCCTCAAAGCAAATTACTACTACGCATGATCCTAGGGGAAGGGTTGGTAGGAGTTAACCATCACGCGATCCCGACCTCCACTCATAAAGAAGACAATTAAAAGAGCACCTCATGCAACAAATTTGTCACACAACTTTTACCATACGTGCATGCTATGGGACTTGCCAACTTCAACACAAGTATTTCTCAATTTCATAATTACCCACTAGCATGACTCTAACATTACTACCTTTATATCTCAAAACAATTATCAAGCATCAAATTGATCATAGCATCCAATTCACTTCCTATGATAGTTTTTATTATACCCAACTTGGATGCTCATCATTCTAGGACCAATTTTATAACCATAGAAAATACCATGCTGTTCTAAAATACTCTCAAAATAATATAAGTGAAGCATGAAATACTAGCAATTTCTTCAAAATTAATCCACCGCCGTGCTCTAAAAGATATAAGTGAAGCATTAGAGCAAAAACTATCAAGCTCAAAAGATATAAGTGAAGCACATAGAGTATTCTAGCCAATTCTAATCTAGTGAGCTTCTCCCAAAAGGTGTATACAGCAAGGATGATTGTGGTAAACTAAAAAGCAAAGACTAATATAATACATGACGCTCCAAGCAAAACACATATCATGTGGCGAATAAAAATATAGCTCCAAGTAAAGTTACCAATGAACGAAGATGAAAGAGGGGATGCCTTCCCGGGGCATCCCCAAGCTTAGGCTTTTGGCTATTCTTGAATATATTGGGGTGCCTTGGGCATCCCCAAGATTAGGCTCTTGCCACTCCTTACTCCATAGTCCATCAAAGCTTTACCCAAAACTTGAAAACTTCACAACACAAAACTCAAGGTACTGTAATGAAAGAAAAAAAATATAAGCTCCGTTAGTGAAAGAAAAAAAACCGTTCCGTTAGTGAAAGAAAAAAAACCACCACATAAGGTACTGTAATGATATCATTCTTTATTTATTTTGGTGTTAAACCTACTTTATTCCAACTTCTCTATGGTTTATAAACTATTTTACTAGCCATAGATGCATGAAAATAAGCAAACAACACACGAAAAACAGAATCTGTCAAAAACAGAACATTCTGTAGAAATGTGTAACTAAAGCAAACTTATGGAACTTTAAAAATCCTACAAAAATAGGAAGTCCTGGAAAATTTATCTATTGATCAGAAGCAAAAAGAATCAAGCAAAACTACGTTTCTGTGATTTAACAAAACTAATTTGGTGCGTACAAAGTTTCTGTTTTTCAGCAGAATCAAATCAACTATCATCATAGGTTATCCTATAGGTTCTACTTGGCACAAACACTAATTAAAAGATAAAAACACATATAAACAGAAGGTAGATGCAAAATTTATTATTAAACAGGAACAAAAACAAAAAACATAAATAAAATTGGGTTGCCTCCCAACTAGCGCTATCGTTTAACGCCCCTAGCTAGGCATAAAAGCGAAGATAGATCTAAGTAGTGCCATCTTTGGCACTCAGTTCATAAGTAGCTCGCATGATAGATTCATAAGGTAATTTTACTTTATTTCTTGTAAAGTGCTCCATGCCTTTCCTTAATTGAAATTGGAATCTAATATTCCCTTCCTTCATGTCAATAATCGTGCCAATCATTCTAAGGAAAGGTCTACCAAGAATAATAGGGCAAGAAAGATTGCAATCTATATCAAGAACGATAAAATCTATGGGAACCAAATTTCTATTTGCAACAATGAGAACATCATTGATCCTTCCCATTGGCTTTTTAATGGTGGAATCCGCAAGTTGCAAATTTAAAGAGCAATCATCAAGATCATGGAAACCTAGAATATCACATAAAGTTTTCGGAATCGTGTAAACACTAGCACCCAAATCACACAAGGAAAAACACTCATGATCTTTAATTCTAATCCTTATAGTAGGTTCCCACTCATCATTAAGTTTTCTAGGTATAGAAACTTCCAAATTAAGTTTTTCCTCATAAGATTGCATCAAGGCATCAACGATATGTTTGGTAAAAGCTTTATTTTGACTATAAGCATGAGGAGAATTAACAACAGATTACAGCAAGGAAATACAACCTTCTAAAGAACAATTATCATAATCAAATTCCTTGAAATCCAAGATAGTGGGTTCAATGCTATTTAAAGTCATGACCTCTCCAATCCCACTTTTACCAAATTTAGCATCAAGATCTAAAAACTCTGAATTCTTGGGATGCCTTCTAACTAAAGTTGACTCATCTAGTCCCATTATTATCAAGATTCATATTGCAATACAAAGATCTAATAGGAGACACATCAATAACTTTAAGATCTTCATCATTATTTTCATTGAAACTAGAAGAACACGCCTTTACAAAGCAATCTTTCTTAGCATGCAATCTAGCGGTTCTTCCCTTGCACTCATCAATGGAAATTCGCATTGCTTTGAGAGACTCATTGATATCATGCTTAGGAGGAGAAGATCTAAGTTTAAGAGAATCAACATCAAGCGAAAGTCTATCACGTTCCTAGCCAAATCATCAACTTTGAGCAATTTTTCTTCAAGCAAAGCATTAAAATTCTTTTGAGAAATCATAAATTCTTTCACACTATTCTCAAAATCAGAGGGCATCTTATTAAAATTACCCTAAGAATTATTGTAGGAATTTCCATAATTATTAGAGGAATTACTAGGGAACGGTCTAGAATTGAAGTTTCCTCTATAAGCATTGTTACCTAAACTATTCTTACCAACAAAATTCACATCCATAGATTCATTATTATTCTCAATCAAAGTAGACAAAGGCATATCATTGGGATCAAGAAGAGGAGTATTTTTACTAGCAAACATCTTCATAAGTTCATCCATCTTTCCACTCAAAACATTGATTTCTTCTATAGCATGCACTTTTTTACTAGAAGATCGTTCGGTCTCCCATTGAGAATAATTAGCTATAATATTATCAAGAAGTTTTGTAGCATCTCCTAACGTGATTTCCATAAACGTGCCTCCCGCGGCCGAATCTAAAAGATTTCTAGAAGCAAAGTTCAAACCGGCATAAAATTTTTGTATGATCATCCATAAATTTAAACCATGAGTACGGCAATTGCGAATCATCAATTTCATTCTTTCCCAAGATTGGGCAACATGCTCATGATCAAGTTGTTTAAAATTCATAATATCATTCCTAAGAGTGATAATCTTAGCGGGAGGAAAATACTTAGAGATAAAAGCATCTTTGCACTTGTTCCAAGAATCAATATTATTTTTAGGCAAAGATGAAAACCAAACTTTAGCACGATCTCTAAGTGAAAACGGAAATAAATTCAATTTAACAATATCATTATCCGTATCTTTCTTCTTTTGCATATCACACAAATCAACAAAGTTGTTTAGATGAGTAGCGGCATCTTCACTAGGAAGGCCGGCGAATTGATCTTTCATAACAAGATTCAGCAAAGCGGTATTGATTTCACAAGACTCAACATCATTAATAGGAGCAATCGGAGTACTAAGGAAATCATTATTATTGGTATTGGAGAAATCACACAATTTGGTATTATCTTGCGCCATGGCAACAAGTAATCCAACACACAAGCAAACAGAAAAAGGCAAGCGAAAAGAGAGGTGAAGATTGGGAAAGAGAGGGCGAATAAAATGGCAAGGGTGAAGTGGGGGAGAGGAAAACGAGAGGCAAATGGCAAATAATGTAAATGCAAGGGAGATGAGTTTGTGATGGGTACTTGGTATGTCTTGACTTGAGCGAAGACCTCCCGGGCAACGGCGCCAGAAATCCTTCTTGCTACGTCTTGAGCTTGCGTTGGTTTTCCTTGAAGAGGAAAGGGTGATGCAGCAATAGTAGCGTAAGTATTTCCCTCAGTTTTTGAGAATCAAGGTATCAATCCAGTAGGAGGCTCTTCAAAAGTCCCACGCACCTACACAAACAAACAAAGAACTCGCAACCAACACAATAAAGGGGTTGTCAATCCCTTCACGGCCACTTGCGAAAGTGAGATCTGATAGAGATAGTATGATAAGATAAATATATTTTTGGTATTTTATAATATAGATGCAAAAAGTAAAGATGCAAATAAAAGTAGATTCAAAGCTTATATGATAAAATATAGACCCGGGGGCCATAGGTTTCACTAGTGGCTTCTCTCAAGATAGCATAAGTATTACGGTGGGTGAACAAATTACTGTCGAGCAATTGATAGAAAAGCGAATAATTATGAGATTATCTAGTCATGATCATGTATATAGGCATCACGTTCGTGATATGTAGACCGACTCCTACTTGCATCTACTACTATTACTCCACACATCGACCGACTCCTCCCTGCATCTAGAGTATTAAGTTCATAAGAACAGAGTAACGCATTAAGAAAGATGACATGATGTAGAGGGATAAACTCAAGCAATATGATATAAACCCCATCTTTTTATCCTCGATGGCAACAATACAATACGTGCCTTGCTGCCCTTGCTGTCAATGGGAAAGGACACCGCAAGATTGAACCCAAAGCTAAGCACTTCTCCCATGGCAAGAAAGATCAATCTAGTAGGCCAAACCAAACTGATAATTCGAAGAGACTTGCAAAGGTAACTCAATCATACATAAAATAATTTATAGGAGATTCAAATATTTCTCATAGATAAACTTGATCATAAACCCACAATTCATCGAATCTCGACAAACACACCGCAAAAGGAGTTTACATCGAATAGATCTCCACAAGAGAGGGGGGAACATTGTATTGAGATCCAAAAAGAGAGAAGAAGCCATCTAGCTAATAACTATGGACCCGAAGGTCTGTGGTAAACTACTCACAACTCATCGGAGGGGCTATGGTGTTGATGTAGAATCCCTCTGTGGTCGATTCCCCCTCCGATAGAGCGTCGGCGAAGGCTCCAAGATGGGATCTCGCGGATACAGAAGGTTACGGTGGTGGAAATTGTGTTTCGTTGGCTCACTGGATGTTTTCGGGGTACGTAGGTATATATAGGAGGAAGAAGTACGTCGGTGGCCACTCGAGGGGCCCAGGAGATAGGGGGCGCGCCCAGGAGGGGTGGGCGCACCCTGGTATCTCCTGGCCGCCTCGTTCGCTTCTTGACTTGCACTCCAAGTTCTCCCGATCACGTTCGTTCCAAAAATCACGCCCCCGAAGGTTTCATTCCGTTTGGACTCCGTTTGATGTTCCTTTTCTTCAAAATACTGAAATAGGCAAAAAAACAGCAATACGGGCTGGGCCTCCGGTTAGTAGGTTAGTCCCAAAAATGATATAAATGTGTAAAATAAACCCCATAAACATCCAAAAGGGGTAATATAATAGCATGGAACAATCAAAAATTATAGATACGTTGGAGACGTATCACGGCCCATAAGGCCGAATATCATCACTTCGCTAGTTCGCCCTCTTCTCTCCCAGCCTCCCAGCAGCCACCGCACCTCCTGCCTCAACAAATCTGCCCCTGCTCCCATCCTTAGCCGCCAGCCCGCCACCATCTTGTCACGAATTCATCATCGCTGAATTGGATCGAAGAGGAGAAGGGGATGAGATCAAGACTTGGGTAAGAGGTTTCTTTCCAAGGGAGGAGGTACATATTATGTGGGAGAGGTTCAGAGATACATCACACAAATCGCATCCCCTGGCTACTGGCCTACAACTTGCTAAATAGCTGCGCTTTACTTGTCCGACTTGCCTTACAGGTGGGCCCATGCCAACTGGCCGAGGGGTCCCACCATCACTCGTCCACCGCATCATCTCCTGGTGATGCAGGTGTGACATTCCCCACTCCTTCAGAACAGGCACCGTCTTCAAGTTCAGCGCGCTGCTCCACTTCGCCGGCGAATGGTGTGTCCCACACCGATGCTTGCGGAAAACAGCAGCGAAGGGTGTCGTAGTATTCCCACGTCGTCGTCGTCTCGTCGTTGCGCCAATGCACCTTGATCTGCACCAGAGTGTTGTTGCCACGCTTGACCATGCGCCGCTCCAGGATCTCCACCGGTTCATCGTTGCGGCCGGCGAGGTCTGGGGGTCGTGGCAGCTCGGAGAAGACCGGAGTGTAGTTGGGGGTGAATGGCTTCAGCTGCGACACGTGAAGACTGGGTGTATCCTGCTGTCCGCCGGCAACTCCAGCTTGTACGCCATCTTGCCGATCCTGCCGAGCACCGAGAAGGGCCCAAAGTACTTGTACGCCAGTTTAGCACAGGGCCTGTACACCACCAACGACTGTGCATAGGGCTGGAGCTTGAGGAGAACACATTCGCCCACCTCGAAGGAGCGCTCCGTGCGGTGCTGATCGGCCTGCTTCTTGAATCCGTGCTGGGCACGGAGGATGTGATCACGGAGCCGTGCCGTGTGCACGCCCCAGTCCCAAGGCTCGTCGTCGATCATGGGCACCGTCTTGTTGTCCCAGAGTGCCATGGCGCCCAGGTTGGGCTCGACGCCGTACGGATCTTTGAAGGGGGAGCATTTGATCAAGAATTGAAACGACGAGTTGTACCAGAATTCTGTGGTCCGCAGCCAGATTTCCATGCACTGGTTGACGCGTTCGCTCTGGCCATCCATCTAGGGGTGGTACGCTATGGAGAAGAGCAGCTTGGTGCCCGCACTGGCGAAGAGCTCGCGCCAGAGAGCGCTGGTGAAGACGCGATCACGGTCGGAGACAATGGAACTCAGAATGCCGTGCAGCTTGACCACGTGATCCTGATACGTCTCCGTCGTATCTATAATTTTTTATTGTTCCATGCCAATATTCTACAACTTCCATATACTTTTGGCAACTTTTTATATTATTTTTGGGACTAACATATTGATCCAGTGCCCAGTGCCAGTTCCTATTTGTTCCATGTTTTACGTTTCGCAGAAACCCCATATCAAACGGAATCCAAATGGGATAAAAATGGACGGAGAATATTTTTGGAATATTTGTGATTTTATGGAAGAAGAATCAACGCGAGACGGTGCCCGAGGGGACCCCAGGGGGGCAGGCGCGCCCCTGACCCTTGTGGGCACCGCGTAAGGTGGTTGACGCTCTTCTTTTGCCGCAAGAAAGCTAATTTTCAGAGAAAAATCTGGCCGAAGGTTTGAATCCAATTGGAGTTACGGATATATAAGAAACGGTGAAACATAAGGTAGAGAGAACGCATAAACAGAGAGAGACAGAGAGATATATCCAATCTTGGAGGGGCTCTCACCCCTCCCATGCCATGGAGGCCAAGGACCAGAGGGGAAACCCTTCTCCCATCTAGGGAGGAGGTCAAGGAAGAAGAAGAAGAAGAAGGGGCCCCTCTCCCCCTCTCTTCCGGTGGCGCCAGAACGCTGCCGTGGCCACCATCATCATCAGCGCGATCTTCACCAACACCTCCGCCATCTTCACCAACATCTCCATCACCTTCACCCCTCTATCTACAGCGGTCCACTCTCCCGCAACCCGCTGTACCCTCTACTTGAAGATAGTTCTTTATGATTCATATTATTATCCAATGATGTGTTGCCATCCTATGATGTCTGAGTAGATTTTCGTTGTCCTACTGATGATTTATGAATTGCTATGATTGGTTTAATTTGTTTGTGGTTATGTTGCTGTCCCATTGTGCCCTCCGTGTCACACAAGCGTGAGGGATTCCCGCTTTAGGGTGTTGCAATATGTTCATGATTCGCTTATAGTGGGTTGCTTGAGTGACAGAAGCATAAACCGGAGTAAGAGGGTTGTGGCGTATGAGATAAAGGAGACTTGATGCTTTAATGCTGTGGTTGGGTTTTACCTTAATGATCTTTAGTAGTTGCGGATGCTTTCTAGAGTTCCAATCATAAGTGCATATGATCCAAGAAGAGAAAGTATGTTAGCTTATGCCTCTCCCACATAAAACTTGCTATCGGTCTAGTAACGTAATCAATTGCTTAGGGACAATTTCACAACTCCTACCACCACTTTTTCACACTCGCTATATTTACTTTATTGCTTCTTTATCTAAACAGCCCCTAGCTTTTATTTACATGCTCCTTATTATCTTGCAAAATTATTCAACAACACCTACAAAGTACTTCTAGTTTCATACTTGTTTTAGGTAAAGCGAACGTCAAGCGTGTGTAGAGTTGTATTAGTGGAGGGAATATTTGCTCTACCTTTAGCTCCTCGTTGGGTTCGACACTCTTACTTATCGAAAGAGGCTACAATTGATCCCCTACACTTGTGGGTTATCAAGACCGTTTTCTGGCGCCGTTGCCGGGGAGTCATAGCGTGGGGAGAATATTCTCGTGTGTTCTTGTTTGCTTTATCACTAAGTAATTCTTATTTGTTGTTCTTAGTTGTTTTCTATCTTTAGTTATGGGTAGGAAACGCAAAATACCAAAAAAATTAGTTGTACCTACTGAACCAATGGTTGAAGAACCACTCAAAATCTATCACACTCCTAAAGCTTTTTACTTGGATCATCTTCGATCCCTTTGTGCTCATGTTGAAACCCCAACTAGCTTAGTTGAGGGCAAATCTTTAGGTGAGCATGCTTGTTATGTGAGACACCGTATATCTGAAAAAGGGAAACTTTTACTGGATCAAATTCATCGTTTGCAATGTTATGCTTGGAATTTATGTGAAATATATGATGTTACTTGTTGTTCTGAAAACCCTAAGAAACACCTTCCCTACCAATGTGAGTTTATTGATAATGGGATCGTATCTTCATATGCTAAGGGTGTTTATAATTACTATGATGTTCAACAAATTGAAGAATTTGTTGCTTTTAAGGGTGCTTATGAAAGTGCTTCTTTCATTGAAAAGTATGATGCCACTCTTTACAAATCTGAAAATTTTGCCATACTTGAATATTGTTATGATAATTATGCTTCTAATCCCTATGTTAAACCATATATTGAGGAATTCTCCGCTGTCCAAGAAGAGGCTAATATTTTGCAAGAGTTTATGGAAGAAGAAATTGATGAAACTGTGAGCTCATTGGATGAAAAAGCTGACGAGGAGAGCGAAGAACAAAAGGAGGAAGAGCGGATTAGCTACCCGTGCCCCCTTCTAATGATAGTAACTCTTCAACTCATACATTTTTTAATTCCCCTTCATGCTTACCGAAGGATGATTGCTATGATGATTGTTATGATCCCGTTGATTCTCTTGAAATATCCCTTTTTGATGATGCTTGCTATGCTTGTGGCCAAGATGCCAATATGAATTATGCTTATGGAGATGAACTTGCTATAGTTCCTTATGTTAAACATGAAATTATCTTTTTGAATTCTCCAAACTACACTATATCGGAGAAGTTTGTGCTTATTAAGAATTATATTGATGGATTGCGTTTTACTACTACACAGGATGATTTTGATAGATATAATATGCATGTGCTTGCTGCTTATTATGAGAGAGGACCTATATCTCCACCTCTCTATGTTTCCAATATGATAAAATTGCAAGAAATTGTTTATACTATGCATTGGCCTTTACTTTGTGTGCATGAATTGTTCTTTTATGACATGCCTATGCATAGGAAGAGAGTTAGACTTCGTTATTGCTTGATATATGTTACTTTGTGCTCACTACTAAATTACAAATCCTTGTTAATTAAAATTGGCTTTGATATACCTTGGGATCTGGGTGGATCCATTACTTGAGCACTTTATGCCTAGCTTAATGACTTTAAAGAAAGCGCTGCCAGGGAGACAACTCGGAAGTTTTAGAGAGTCATTTATTTCTGTTTAGTGCTTTTATTTAGTTTAAAAACAAAAATAATAAACAGGGAACCCAAAACTTTTCAAAAAGGAAAGTGAAAGTGAGAGAGACAAGCATTGTTGAAGTGGGAGAGCTCCTTGAACTTTGTTCATGCTCACAGAAACTTTGTGAATCTTGATTACAGAGACTTTTCACAAAAAATAATTATCCCCTTGTACAATTCCATTGTATTATAAAAATAATGTGCCAAGGTTTGCCTTTAGGATGTTTACTATGCTTGTTGGTTTGTATGGTGCAGGACAGAAACTTTGGCTGTAGTGCGCGATTTTACATTTTTTGCTGGAACGTCAAATGGTTATGATTCTTTTTGAAATGTCTTTCTATATAAATTGTTTATTTTTATTAATTTTGGTAGAATTTTTGGGGTGCTATAAGTATGGTGAATGTTCAGATTGCTACAGACTGTTCTGTTTTTGACAGATTCTGTTTTTGATGCATAGTTTGCTTGTTTTGATGAAACTATCAATTTATATCAGTGGATTAAGCCATGGAAAAGTTATATTACAGTAGACATAATGCAAAAAGAAAATATGAATTGGTTTACAACAGTACTTAGAGTAGTGATTTGCTTTATTATACTAACGGATCTTACCGAGTTTTCTGTTGAAGTTTTGTGTGGATGAAGTGTTTGATCGAGAAGGTCTTGATATGAGGAAAAGGAAGAGAGGCAAGAGCTCAAGCTTGGGGATGCCGAAGGCACCCCAAGTAAATATTCAAGGAGACTCAAGCGTCTAAGCTTGGGGATGCCCCGGAAGACATCCCCTCTTTCTTCAACAAGTATTGTTATGTTTTCGGATTCGTTTCGTTCATGTGATATGTGTAAATCTTGGAGCGTCTTTTGCATTTAGTTTTCACTTTCTTTTATGCACCATGCTGGTATGAGATAGTCCTTCGTTGATTTATAGAATGCTCATTGCACTTCACTTAAATCTTTTGAGTATGGCTTTATAGAATGCTTCATGTGCTTCACTTATATCATTCGAAGTTTGGATTGCCTGTTTCTCTTCACATAGAAAACCGCCATTTGTAGAATGCTCTTTGGCTTCACTTATAATTGTTAGATCATGGGCATATCTTTTGTAGAAAGATTTAAACTCTCTTGCTTCACTTATATCTATTTAGAGATGATAGGAACTGGTCACATGGTTAGTCATAAAATCCTACATAAACTTGTAGATCACTGAATATGATATGTTTGATTCCTTGCAATAGTTTTGCAATATAAAGATGGTGATATTAGAGTCATGCTAGTGGGTAGTTGTGGATTAGTAGAAATACTTGTGTTGAGGTTTGTGATTCCCGAAGCACGCACGTATGGTGAACCGTTATGTGACGAAGTCGGAGCATGATTTATTTATTTATTGCTTCCTTATGAGTGGCGGTCGGGGACGAGCGATGGTCTTTTCCTACCAATCTATCCCCCTAGGAGCATGCACGTAGTACTTTGTTTCGATGACTAATAGATTTTTGCAATAAGTATGTGAGTTCTTTATGACTAATGTTGAGTCCATGGATTATACGCACTCTCACCCTTCCATCATTGCTAGCCTCTTCGGTACCGTGCATTGCCCTTTCTCACCTTGAGAGTTGGTGCAAACTTCGCCGGTGCATCCAAACCCCATGATATGATATGCTCTGCCACACATAAGCCTCCTTATATCTTCCTCAAAACAACCACCATACCTACCTATCATGGCATTTCCATAGCCATTCCGAGATATATTGCCATGCAACTTTCGTCATCATCGTATACATGACTTGAGCATTTATTGTCATATTGCTTTGCATGATCGTAAGATAGCTAGCACGATGTTTTCATGGCTTGTCCGTTTTTTGATGTCATTTCTATGCTAGATCATTGCACATCCCGGGACACTGTCGGAGGCATTCACGTAGAGTCATATCCTTGTTATAGGCATCGAGTTGTAATATTGACTTGTAAGTAAATAAAGTGTGATGATCATGATTATTAGAGCATTGCCCCAGTGAGGAAAGGATGATGGAGACTATGATTCCCCCACAAGTCAGGATGAGACTCCGGACTTTATGAAAAATAAAAGAGGCCAAAGAAGCCCAAATAAAAAAAAGAGGCCAAAGAAGCCCAAAAAAAAGGAAGAGAAAAAAATTAAAAAATGAGAGAAAAAGAGAAAAGGGGCAATGTTACTATCCTTTTACCACACTTGTGCTTCAAAGTAGCACCATGTTCTTCATAGAGAGAGTCTCCTATGTTTTCACTTTCATATACTAGTGGGAGTTTTCATTATAGAACTTGGCTTGTATATTCCGATGATGGGCTTCCTCAAATGCCCGAGGTCTTCATGAGCAAGCAAGTTGGATGCACACCCACTTAGTTTTCAATTTGAGCTTTCATACACTTATAGATCTTAGTGCATCCGTTGCATGGCAATCCCTACTCCTCGCATTGACAACAATTGGTGGGCATCTCCATAGCCCGTTGATTAGCCACGTCGATGTGAGACTTTCTCCCTTTTTGTCTTCTCCACACAACCTCCATCATCATATTCTATTCCACCTATAGTGCTATGTCCATGGCTCATGCTCATGTATTGCGTGAAAGTTGAAAAGGTTTGAGAACGTCAAAAGTATGAAACAATTGCTTGTCTTGTCATCGGGGTTGTGCATGATTTGAATATTTTGTGTGGTGACGATGGAGCATATCCAGACTATATGATTTTGTAGGGATAACTTTCTTTGGCCATGTTATTTTTAAAATACATGATTGCTTTATTAGTATGCTTGAAGTATTATTGTTTTTATCTCAAATGATAGACTATTGCCTTGAATCACTCGTGTCTTAATATTCATGCCATGATTAGATTACATGATCAAGATTATGCTAGGTAGCATTCCACATCAAAAATTATTTTTTTATCATTTACCTACTCGAGGACGAGCAGGAATTAAGCTTGGGCATGCTAATACGTCTCCGTCGTATCTATAATTTTTTATTATTCCATGCCAATATTCTACAACTTTCATATACTTTTGGCAACTTTTTATATTAGTTTTTAGACTAACATATTGATCCAGTGCCCAGTGCCAGTTCCTGTTTGTTGCATGTTTTATGTTTCGCAGAAACCCCATATCAAACGGAGTCCAAACAAGATAAAAATGGACGAAGAATATTTTTGGAATATTTGTGATTTTTGGGAAGAAGAATCAACGCGAGATGGTGCCTGAGGGGGCCACGAGGCATGGGGCGCTCCCTTGACCCTCGTGGGCACCCCGTAAGGCGGTTGACGCTCTTCTTTTGCCGCAAGAAAGCTATTTTTTGGAGAAAAATCTGGGCGAAGGTTTCGATCCAATCGGAGTTACGGATCTCCGGATATATAAGAAACGGTGAAACAGAAGGTAGAGAGAACGCAGAAACAGAGAGAGGCAGAGAGACAGATCCAATCTCGGAGGGGCTCTCACCCCTCCCATGCCATGGAGGCCAAGGCCATGAGGGGAAACCGTTCTCCCATCTAGGGAGGAGGTCAAGGAAGAAGAAGAAGAAGGGGGCCCCTCTCCCCCTCTCTTCCGGTGGCGCCGAAACGCTGTCGTGGCCACCATCATCATCACTGCGGTCTTCACCAACACCTCTGCCATCTTCACTAACATCTCCATCACCTTCCCCCCTCTATCTACAGCGGTCCACTCTCGCGCAACCCGCTATACCCTCTACTTGAACATGGTGCTTTATGCTTCATATTATTATCCAATGATGTGTTGCCATCCTATGATGTCTGAGTAGATTTTCGTTGTCCTTCCGGTGATTGATGAATTGCTATGATTGGTTTAATTTGCTTGTGGTTATGTTGCTGTCCTATTGTGCCCTCCGTTTCGCGCAAGCGTGAGGGATTCCCGCTGTAGGGTGTTGCAATACGTTCATGATTCGCTTATAGTGGGTTGCTTGAGTGACAAAAGCATAAACCCAAGTAAGGGGGTTGTGGCGTATGGGATAAAGGGGACTTGATGCTTTAATGCTATGTTTGGGTTTTACCTTAATGATCTTTAGTAGTTGCGGATGCTTGCTAGAGTTTCAATCATAAGTGCATATGATCCAAGAAGAGAAAGTATGTTAGCTTATGCCTCTGCCACATAAAACTTGCTATAGGTCTAGTAATGTAGTCAATTGCTTAGGGACAATTTCACAACTCCTACCACCACTTTTCCACACTCGCTATATTTACTTCATTGCTTCTTTATCTAAATAGCCCCTTGCTTTTATTTACGTGCTCTTTATTATCTTCCAAAACTATGCAACAACACCTACAAAGTACTTCTAGTTTCATACTTGTTTTAGGTAAAGCGAACGTCAAGCGTGCATAGAGTTGTATCGGTGGTCGATAGAACTTGAGGGAATATTTGTTCTACCTTTAGCTCCTCGTTGGGTTCGACACTCTTACTTATCGAAAGAGGCTACAATTGATCCCCTGCACTTGTGGGTTATCAGATCCCAAAAGACCTTGGCCACCTGAGGGGCTTTGAAGGGATGACAAAGCAGAATGAAGTGCGCTGATTTGGTGAGCCTGTCCATGACCACCATGTTAGAGTTGAAGCCCTCCGACGGCGGCAAGACTTCCACGAAATCCATGGTGAGGTCGCGCCAGGGAGCGGTCGGCACGGGCAAGGGTGTGAGCGTGCCCGCCGGCTTGGATTGCTCGTGTTTGGCATGCTGACACACTGGGCACTGCCGCACGTAGTCGGTGACGTCGGTCTTCAATCCGTCCCACACGAAAAGTTTCTTGATGCACTGGTAGGTGGCCGTAGTGCCGGAGTGACCACCGACCGCGCTGTCGTGCAGAGCGCTGATGATCTTGGTGCGCAAGGCCGTGTCCTTGCCGATCCACAAGCGCTCCTGCTTGCGAATGAGCCCCTTGTAGAGCTCGTACCCGTCGTCCTCGAGGCTGTGAATCGCGAGCCGCGCCAGGCGATCCTGCGCATCGGCGTCCATGGCGTAGGAGTTTGCCACCTCTTGAACCCATGTGGGATGGCAAATGGAGAGCGCGTCCAGGTTCAGAGATGCACCCACGCGAGAGAGAGCATCCGCAACTTCGTTTTTGCTGCCGCCACGGTAGCGAAAGTTGAATTGGAGTCCCACCAGCCGGGCCATGGCCTTGTGTTGCAGGTCGGTGGCAAGCAGCTGATCTTGCATGTTGCAGAGGCTTTTGTGATCCGTGATGATGGTGAACGAGCCCCGTTGTAAGTACGCGTGCCACTTCTCGACGGCCATCATGATGGCGATGAACTCCTTCTCATACGCCGACAGCCTCTGATTCCACACGCCAAACGCCTTGCTGAGAAACGCCATCGGGTGCCCCTCCTGCGCCAGCACCGTGCCGATGCCTGTGTCGCACACGTCCGTCTCGATCGCGAACGGGCACGTGAAATCTGGGAGCGCGAGCACGAGAGCGGTCACCATTGCGCGCTTGAGGAGATCGAACGCCACCTGCACTTTCTCCGTCCACTCGAAGCCCTTCTTGGTCAGCAAGCTCGTGAGCGGCTTGGCGATGATGTCGTGATACGTCTCCAACGTATCTATAATTTTTGATTGTTCCATGCTATTATATTACCCCTTTTGGATGTTTATGGGCTTTATTTTACACATTTATATCATTTTTGGGACTAACCTACTAACCGGAGGCCCAGCCCATATTGCTTTTTTTTGCCTATTTCAGTATTTCGAAGAAAATGAATATCAAACGGAGTCCAAACGGAATGAAACCTTCGGGAGCGTGATTTTTGGAACGAACGTGATCCGAAGAGCTTGGAGTGCAAGTCAAGAAGC